>NW_021681032.1:214794-291453 GCF_001412515.2 Diachasma alloeum
AAACCCCTCCCCCAAAAAATCCCCCTCCCCCTCTAGAATTCCGAATTATCGGAGATTGCCACAGGCCCTGCTATTGATTGGTCTTTCATGAAAGAAGTAGTTTTCTCAGTGTGTGCCGGGAGCGCTCCCACTGATCGATCCACGAGTGACCCATATCCGGCGGCGGCCGCTAGAACGAGGCCTCCACGGTTTGCCACCACCTCCCGAGACGCGCCCCTCCCCCGCGCAGGCAAACCGCGAGTGCACGCGCACCCCCTCACGGATCCCCACAGCGCGTGAGGGAGGGAAACGCGCCGACTGGGTGGTGGGCTCAGAGGGTTGAATCATAGGTGTCGCGGCGTTACTCTCCCATCTACCGTCGTCCGTGGACCGTTTTTCCTTTCCTCCCGTGTCCAACTCGTTTTTCCATCCTCCTCCGACGGCTGCCCCCGCCCCCGCCGCCGACGAAACTCCGTCAGCTCTCTCTCTGGTGCGTTTCCTACACACACCGTGCGCTCCGGAACGTCACACAAACCCGTGAGAGAGGCCACCCGACGAGTTTCCATCAGCCCTGCCTTTTTTTCCGCGGCCCGTGCCCTGCGAGACTCGGGAAAAGGGAGAAAAAAAAACGACAGCGAGGCGAGAAAATCCGCGAACATGAGCGCGAAATTACTGTGAGAGGTGTCCAGGGATACCCGAGAACAGTGAAGTGTTGGTGGATTATTTTACTGGGCACTCCGTGGTGAAGGGTATCTCCTTAATTTTGACATTCGCTCGTGCCACTTGGCCTGTTCGTACTGGAAATACGAAGGAGGAGATTTCAATTTTTTTTAGCAACCATTGTAGCGGATTATAATTTGACATCAACGCAGCAGCCCTGGCCTGCCACAATCCCTTCGACTCTGTCATCGTGAGTGTCATCCATTTTTCAGAATTATATTTCCATTCAAGTACCGGCGAATTAGTTCTAATGAAATTGTCCCGAAGAAATGAGGGAAAGGGGAAAGTGCATTCTGCGGGCTTTTGAAATTTATCGGGAGGGGATTTTGGAGTTGTTGGGGCTGAGATGGGGATGAAAGTCAAGGGACATGGCCGCCGGAGAGATCTCCACTGTCCGTTCCCCCCTCGGTATTTATCGGCGCTTTGAATTTTTGGGGGTGAATTAATTCGCAAATTAATTCGGGCCTTTTCTCGGGGGGAAGAATTATCATTGGGCGACTTGCTGTGGCCGGTGGTGGCACGCAAAGTGGTATGTGACGCCCGGCTAGACGTTCGTATATGTATACTCAACGTATCTTTGGTGGTAGAGGATCAATAAGCAGTGCCGTGACGATTGAACGAGCCACCACGATCCGACAACCTAGAATTCGTTTCGCCTTCACCCGATTAATCGTCTCATCCCTCTCACCCTCAACATCCCTTCAGTGACAGTACTTTGGCAAATTGATAATTTATTCGGGTGTCTTTATGCCGGAGAACAACTGCATTCATCCCCGAAATTTGTATGAAATTTTATTGCGGATATTTTCGAGAACTAAATCAAGGGCTTTTTGCATTTACCTTTTGCTTGTCTTGACCTCAGTCTTCTCCCGGAGTTGAACTTAAAATAGATACTGGTCTCAGACTCTAGTGCAAATGCTTTGGGTTAATTTTCACCGGTCGACCAAGAACTGGGGCTTTTCCCTCGTCAGGGGAATCTTCAAGTTATTTTTCCTCAACTCAATCGTTTTTGCATTCCTCGGGTAGTTGATTTTTTAGGGAATCTTGAAGGGCCGCTCCATCACGGCGAGTCGATTATTCCCTTCAGGGCCTCCGGGAATCCAAGTGTGTCAAATCTCTCTGCTCTCCCCCCCGCCCTCGTTTGCCCTGAAAAATTGTAACGTGAATGGAGAGATTATTCGGGGGATGGGAGAACGTTGGATCTGGGGTTTTTGATGGACAGAGTTGGTGGTGGAAAAAAATCCACTTCAATCCTTTTGAATTGTCTAATGTCTTCTTTACATCCGTCAGTTGAAGCCTTTCTTAAACCAACGGTAAACGATGAGAATTGAAACCTAAAAAGTATGAAAAATTGTTTTCAAGATCAAAGTGGAAATTTGTTGAATGTTTGCGGGTGATTCAAGGACAATGGGGGGAATTGTTACGTGGTTTTTTGGAATGAAATGAGAGAGGAATTGTAATCGGGTAGTGATCTTTCAGGATTTATTGTCGGAGTCGCGGTTGAAGATTACAATATTTTTCGGAAATTTCCAGTGGATTTATTGCGTTGTTTATGAAAATTTTACCAAAAAATGTTGGATAGAATATTCAGAGGTTAATTTCGACGATTTTTGAAATTTATTTACGTATAAACCGGAGTAAAATCCCTTTTCTTTTATCCTAAATAAAATAAGTTATTATATTATTTTTTGTTTTTTACCTCTGAATTTTAGTAATCGTTTACTGATCTTTGGAGATTTATTATCAGAATTCTAGTAGAAAACTCCAATGTTTGTATGAAATTTCCATTAAATGTATTCCATTTTTTCATAGGATTTCGGTAAAAATCCTTGGGAAGACAATTACCTCAATTATCTGAATTAAAACTGGAGCAAAATGAACTATTCTTATTTATTATTATTATTATTATTATTTTGTTTTTCTATTTTTCAAAATTTCTACAAAACTTATTCGATTTTTCAAAATAATTTTACTTAAAACTCTTGAAACAAAAATTCAGGGGTAATTCTCTAAAAAAAAATGTAATTACTCATTGATAAATCCACAATCCCACAATAACATAAAATGAATCAAGTCCGCAATTATTTCCCTGAATGACAATAAACGAGAACAAACAAGACGATTGTGCATCATAGTATTCCGTACTCTCCGTCCTCCTCTATTTCTTTATTCTCAGTCATGCATGTGACTGTAATTACAGAGATGGATGGTTTCAGTAGTACGAGAACTCGATGAGCGCGGCCCAGTGGTAACAGCTCCGCGTTAATCAGACACGACACTCTGTTTCCCTTTCATTCTTCACTACATCTACTCGCATTTCCCGTATTTCATATTTCTCTCGGTACGTTTGAATTCGTTCGTGAAGCGTAATAGGACGATCGAAAAATGTGGGAACACGTTTTGGAGACATTTAGTCGGAAAGTTCATTAGCTGCGGAAAATATCTCTTGACATTTCCTCGTAAGATCGAAATTAGGGAGGGCAGAGCGCGCGAAATGGAGCAGTTTCAATCGTCGATAACTCGATAACGTCTGACTGGAATTTCCCTTTTTTTTTACATTTTCAAGATGTTTTTTGAGCTTTAGAATGAGATATGAAACAACTAAATTTCATCATTTGGTCAGGAGATATTAACAATTGAAGAGATGATGAACGAAAAATGTCAAGTGAATTATCATTTTTTCGTTTCGACATCTCCAATTGAAATTGAAAAAAATATGAAGGTTTATTTTTCCATATCAACTTTTGATGAACCATTCAGAAACATCGCCACTGCTTAGGGAAAACCAGCGACTCTCGAACCAGTTTTTCCTCTCTGATTATTTATTTTCAGCCCAGTCTGATATTAAAAATCCGCGAACAACGCTCATCACGGGCCGAGGGGTGACAAGCCGTTCGATATGTCGTTCGGCACTTCATATACCTACAAGGTATACAAGGTCAGCCCCCCAAGATCATCTAAAACCGAGAGAAAGAATTGTTGGTGGAGGGATGAAACGGCATGAGTAAATTTCATTTTAGAAGTTTTCAATTTTAGCGTAACATACAAAAATCCGAAAGAGACGGGGGAGTTTTTGTGGAGATGAATCAAAATTCTGTTATCTCGCTTCGATTTCGCCATTAATTAAGAACTCAACATAAGGTTGAATTGGTCTAAAAAAAAAACAAGTCAATTTTACTCGAAATTTTTCGGAAAGTTGTTCTAATAATTTCTCTATCTTAATTTAATTCTGAGGTATTTATTAAAAAATTATTGTAAAATATAATTGACCTTAAAGCAGAACAGGTAAATTGTATCCACAGATTTTGATGAGTCTCTTGGAGTTCAAGGAAAGAGAAAAATTTTCGTGAAGACTTCTTTTTTTTCCAGAATGAGGCCATGTTAATTAGTTATTCTCCCTTAAAAAAATAATTTGGATTTTGGTCTTCACAATTCTCTAAAGCCTCCACCTTCTCCTCGTTAAAATCTAATCTAAAAAAATCTGAAACTAAGAAGCTAAATTACAGGGGAAATTCCCTCATCTCGCTCCACGCCTCCACCCCAAAAAACAATTTAAGATAATATCACATGAACTAAATAATCTCCATGCCTCTCGGTTAATTACCTAGAAGACCAGTAGTGGTCACCAACCTAGTTTCATCCGTAGTGATAAAGTACATCGAAATGAAGAGAAATGAATAACAACCGCTGAATGTAGAAACCGCTGAGAAAAATCTGTACACCAGGCGATAGTGTAGTCGTAGGCTCAACATATTTCCTCAATATTTCTCTCTCCATCTCTCAGGCGGATGTGTGTCATCAAATATCGATTAACTTTTTTCATCAAGATGAAAATCCACTTCGTAGAAATTGTTTTTCATCTATCAAATTGTAGCATGTTAATCAATAGCTGTTGCTCCGTATGTTTCTGCGTATTTTGTGGATTTTTTTTTAATTCAGTGGCAATTGGACGTTTCGGACATGGAGAGTTTGTGTTTCAGTGCTGTGGCGTTGGAGGTGGCGGGTCCACGGCACCTCAGGCCACTCATCACCTGGGTACAGGGACTGTCGTTGGCGCAACCTCCGGGAGAACCGCCATCATGCAGGACACAGTGTTGGAATCCATCCTGGAGGTGAATATTCAATTCCCAGGGCTCACACGTACGAAATAATTCCGAAGAGAAATATTCGCGAGAAAAATTTTCCAATCAAATTAATTTGTAGTTCTTTAACAGAAGAAATGTTCAAAGAAAATGTGGGAAAATTAATAGAATTTTTCAATTTTTTTTTCCAATTCCAGAAAATTTTATAGACAATAAAATTCTATTAATTTTTCGCTGATTCTATTTGAGTTTCCCTATTCGGCTTAATTAAATTAATTATAAAATAATTTTTTTATTTTCTCAGGAAAAATTTATGATAAAAAAATTATGTATGGAAAGAAAATCAATAGAATAGTTTCTATAGAAATCCCTCGGCATAATGTTTCTGTTTAATTTCGGTTCATTATTTTTGTAATTTCCCAAAAGAAATTTGCAACAGAATGCTTTCACTAGAAATTCGTCCTAATTTTTCCAATTCTGTTTTAATAAAACTAGTACCATAAAAAGTTGAAAAACTATTGATTTTTTCTATTGAATTGTTTCCTCGAAAAGCAATCACCGAAGTGTCGTAATTAATCTAGAACTAGGAAAAACAATCATGGAATCTAAAAAAAGTCATAAAAACAAATGGAAAAACGTCCACTCTGCGCTAGAGGCATATTTCCCTCATAATGATTCTGTCCCACCACCCAATTTCACTTATTAATGCCACGCAGACAATTTCCATCACTGAAAAAAAAACCCCAGAAGCAAAATGTCGGATTTATTAAAAAGCTGCACTGTCAGGTTTTCTCGCGGGAAAATATTGGCTGCGACGAATAATTTCGTTCGCGTTCTTCTCCGAAACGAGTGGATTAATTTAAAAATATGAAAAACCTCCGGAAAAAACGAATTAACATTTTAAATTAATTAATTTTGAAGATTTGCGGATTTTGCAGAAAACACATTCATTTTCCTGTACTTTACTTGAAAGAAAATTCTAGTAAAAAACAGAATAAACCTGTTGACATTTAAAAATTTTATCAACATTTCAATTACATAAAGATTTTTTTATTCAGACATTCAATAAATCTCTTCTTTACTCCTCACCACCAGCAAATGCGCGAGACGGAGGCTCGCCGAGCAGACCTGGAGCGTCAGCACGCCGAGGCACAGAACCAGCTACGGGATAAGATAGCAGGGAGATACCAGGGGCCAGAATCGGTGGAGGCACTTCAATCTAAAATACGAGAATTGGAGAAGAAAACGGAGCTGCAGATGGTGAGACACGAGGAATTGTCCCTGGAGTTGACGAGTCTGAAGAGAGCTAGGAGTCGTGGGCCAGGTAGTACTCCACACACCTCGAGTGTCACTGGAACTACCTGGCCACCAGCAGGATCAGAGATCGACAGGATTATAGCGAAGATTGAGCAGGACAGCAGGTGAATTAGTTCATCATTTCACTATTCTTTCGGAAATTGACCTCCAATTTGAGATCAGAGATCGGCTAACGAATAATATTTATTATTCATTCTTCTACTATCCTAACAATGATCAACGCAAAAAAATTATTTGTGATTACTTTTGTAATTGATAATGTACTGGAATTCATTTTTCATCATCATCTCAATGGTTAATGAGATGATATTATAATTATCGTTTAATTAACGACCCGGGAATTTCAAATATAATTACTTATGGATGCTCTAATTAAATAATTGAAACTCTCAATCGATGAAACACATGTATTTCCGACTAAAATATTGAGAACGATGTTCCGAATATCTGCTTGAAATTATCAGTGGTAGGATTCTGCATGAGCTGGACCATGCGAGAGGTACAGTGACGACTCAGCAGCCATCGGCGACGGGAATCCTCAGGTCAAGTGCAGAGAACCTCTCGAATTTGAGTCATCAGCATCCGCCACATCCGCACGCCTTGAACCTAGGAATGTCATCTCAAACCGGTTACGTAAGCATGAAAACCTCCTCAGCATCATCCATTCCGATTTCCCCGTTGTCTGACCAATCTGAATCGTTGATGATCCCACCAGTACGTAGGCTCACCAATGCCCCAGACCCCCCTGATGCCGGGATGTCCACCATTAACACCAAATGGCCCACCATATCACTACAACGAGCCAATCCCCCCAGCTCCATCATTATCAACGAGCCAATCTCAGCCAGCTTTTCAGCAAAAACTCCAGCAGTATCAACACTCCCACGGTCATCAGCCTCACGTTGATCTGCCAAGCTCTCACTCGCAGGGTACATTACCCTCGCAACAGAGCCAGTCTCAACCGAAACAAACGCACAGCCATTTCACTGGCAATCAGTACCAGGAGAGTTATCCACATACGCAAACGTATCAACAACCTCTGCAGGCTTCAACGCAGCCTCAGCAGGGGCAACAATTGCCTTCATCTAGCTCGTACCTTGGTTCAGGTAGTCAAACTGTCATTCCGCATTACAGTCAAACGGGCCAGACTGGACAGAATTATCAACTCAATGGTAGTCAGGTGAATACTCCATAGAACTGTATCATCGACGAAATTTTTAACTTGCTTTTGGAAAATCATTCGTTGTCGAGATTATTTTACGCTTTTTAATGCAAAACAGGTCAAACTGTCGCGTTTTAGGACTTATTTATAATTTTCATTCTTTTGGAGAGAACGAATCATCCAAATTCTTAAAAAATCTTTTGCCATCGAAATAATTTAATGTTTGAAAACATATAAAAGATTAAATTGACACGTTTCATTACTTATTTATAGTATTCATTCCCTTTTCAGAGTACGAATTATCCAAATTTATCCCTGACATCCCATCCAAACGGTACATTCACATCAGGAGTGAGCAGTTATGCTACAGCTCATCAACTGGGTCATCACAACTACACGGCGACTCAGACGAATCTCCCGCAAACGACTCTAGCCTCATTGCCATCATATTCATCATCATCATACCATACGGCACTCGGTGTGCTAACCAGTGCACCCCAAACTGTGCTTCCCTATTCGAGTGTACAAAGCACATTTTCAACCACTCCATCGACGTATTCAACAGTGGGGACCAATGCTTTTGGCACGTCTGGCGTCAGTTCAGGTGAAATTAATTATAATCTTCATTAATAGAAAATATCAGAGAAAATAATTAATTATTAATATGAAAAACAAAAACTTCTGTAGAATTTTTGACTGAACATTCCTGATTGATTTTTCCTTACTTTCCTCTTCAATTAACGATCCATCAGGTTCATCATCAAGCGGTCTGCTCCAAGCGATGGGTGACCCCCTCCACGCAATGCAACAGCTATCAGCCCAGTCACAAGCGAATCAACTCCATCAACAGGCAATAATCCAGCAGATTCAACAGAGTCTCCGCGCGAGTTCACCAACAGCAACACCAACCCCAGGCCACCACTTTCTCGGTCCCAGACAAATGCCAAAAGTACCCACTGGCATCCTCACAAATCCCCTGGATCGTCTCACTAATGAAACAATCTTGCCAGAGGGCCAAGTGGATATGCTGGATATTCCTGGCAAGGGGAGATGCTATGTGTATATCGCGAGGTTCAGTTACGAGCCCTTTCAACACTCACCGAATGAAAATCCAGAGGCTGAGTTGCCGGTGCAGGGCGGAGATTATTTATTGGTGTGGGGACAGCCCGATGAGGATGGCATCCTAGATGCTGAGACACTTGACGGCCGCAGGGGACTCGTTCCAGCTAATTTCGTGCAGAAACTCGTTGGTGATGATCTTCTTGAGTTTCATCAGGCTGTACTGGGACTGAGGGACGTGGATGATGCTGCCTCAACGAATATTCCACAAGTGAGACTTGAGTACACATTTGAATTCTCACGAAATCACACGAAAATTCCATAGAAATTTCTATTTGACTTCGAAAATGTCCAATAGAAACTACTTCATACATTAGCTATTTCTATAGAAATTCTATATTCATTCATTTAATTATTCACTTTCTTCAATACTTCGAAAAATTTTTCTCTTCCCCAACGATGAACCTAAAAATGCAATTGCACATCTCACTTTTACGTCTCCTTCAACGATAAATTCACTTAGTGAGAACCAGTTATTAATGAAAATAACTGAGAAAAAAGCAAAAACATCAAAATTAATTCTCCAATAAGTCCCTCCCGAGATAATTTCAAAATTAGCACTTTACTCCCAACTTCCGTTCGAAATTCTATTAACACTCAATCAATTTCCAGTGCTACCTCCAAGATATCGATCTGGAACTAGCTGCACTTGAGGAGGGCAATAGAAATCGCCACGCCGAGTTGTCAGCCTATGCAGAGTTGGACAACATCGCTGATGAGGACGAGCAGGAACCACCAGGTTGGTCTAACTCGAAGTTGCATCAGCAGAAATGGATGACTAAAATTAATTTTGAAAAAAGAGTACTTGGGAAATATGTTGTCGGACATAAACCATTTGGATGAGCCCCTTTGGACGATTTTGTTAATGAATTCTGGAAAAAATTGTCCATCATTTTCTTCACTACCATTAGTACAGATGGCACGAAATAGTTGTTGAAATTCTGTGGTTTGTGTTCGACGTTTAACAGTGAATTGCACGTTTTCAGAGTAATTAATGGTCTTAAAAATGATAGAAGAGATGATTGTTGGAGATTTAAGATGATTTCCAATGAATCCCTCGCTCCGAGGGTCTCCAGCACATCATGAACCAGCACAAGGGCATGTTATCCTCGTTGTTGCTTTGTTCTTTCGTTTTGCTCTCACATTTCCTTCACAGCAGACGAATGGATCCACTGCAGATCCTCGAAGAGCAATAAATTGTTGACTTCGTAATTATTCACTCGTGTGTTGAGTTGTTCGATGGCTCGTAGGCGCTCGCTTTAGTGGGTAGATTAGATAAAGTTATCTAGCTACAGCTAGGCTTTGTCTTGTCTTTTTCCTCCTGAAGAAGTCTACCTGTTTTCGGACCTAGTACCGGCGCCTCAGCATCTCACCCTCGAGCGTCAACTCAACAAGAGTGTTCTCATCAACTGGACAGCACCTGAGAATTCACATCAGCTTGAGTCTTATCATGTCTACGTTGATGGGGTGTTGAAGGTGACGGTTAAGGCTACTGAGAGAACACGAGCGTTGGTGGAAGGGGTTGATTCTACTCGGGTTAGTAATTTTCGTATTTGAAAATTGATGAATAAAATGAAAAATTGAAATTTCATGGTCGGTTTTGTAGTCATTTTCAGGAGAACAAGATTGAATTCTATTTGGAGAAGAAATAATGATGAAATTTCAATAAAAACTTTATGAAGTTCCAAATTTTTTGTCGCAGCTCATACAAAAGAGTCTATAGATGTTGCCTCTTCCATATCTTCGAGAAAAACTTGTAAAATTCACGCCCAAGAATTTCCACAGAAAAATCAACATCTATTGACATTTTCCCATCACATCTTTTTCTCTCAAAAAATGACGCATTAAGTTGCATAATCTTCAGTACGATTGACACAAAAAGCCAATAGAATTATTCAATAAAATTCCATCAAAGCTGCAATAGAATTTCTCGAAGAAAGCGTTTTTTAAATTAAATTTTTTCATCGTAATAATCCATAATCGTTTCATACGATCCTACGCGTTGACAATTCCATCGTCCGATGAATATATTAATTCCAGCCACACAGAATAAGTGTTCGTTCAGTGACCCACTCAAGACGAACATCTCGCGATGCAGCCTGTACAATGGTAATCGGCAAAGACGTTGCAATAGGCCCAACAGCAGTCAAAGCATCAAACGTAACTGCCACAAGTGCAGTTATATCGTGGCTTCCAAGCAACAGCAATCATCAGCACGTTGTGTGTGTCAACAATGTCGAAGTTAGAACAGTAAAACCAGGCGTTTATCGTCACACAATAACAGGCCTAGCACCATCAACGATTTATCGTGTCACCGTTAAAGCCAAGAATCTACGTGCAACACACTTCGAGGACCAAAGCACTCAGTTAAACAATAATCTTGCCTGCCACGTACATTTTAAGACCTTGCAGAAGGGTCTACCGGATCCTCCCGTTGATATCCAGGTCAAGAAATATTCCTTATCACTTTCAGTAGTTGATCATTTCATTGATTAAGTAGAATGTAATGCTTTTGTCAAATGTTAATTCCTCGAGTGCAAAGTGGATAAATGTCCAAAGGTTCATTGTAGATGGTAGATGCTAATTTTAAGGAGATTCTATTTTCATCATTCACTCGCTGATTTTATCGTCACTATGCAATTTTTTTTAATTAGGCAGTGAAAAGAAATGGAATGAGTCTTATAATTAATTCTAGTTATTCTTTGCACCAATTTTAGTAAAAATCATACAGCTTTACCGTATGTTTTTCAATGAATATCTTTTTACAGAAAATAATTCAGAGAAAAACTACTTTTTGTCACTTCATTAGTTCAAAATAAAAGACACTGAAACGCAATGCTAAAATTCGAAAGAAATTTAATTGAATTAATTAATCAACTTCAAATTAACTTGACTTATTCTGTCATACCACTTCACTGCATAATTGTAAAATTCATGAATTAAAAAATTAGTTAATTAATTGAATCATTCATTTCCAATAAAAATTTCTGTCGGATCTCCTTAAACCGAATGAAAAACGAAATAAATAATAAAATGATAAATCCTTGATATCCGAATATAGGTGGAGGCTGGACCGCAGGACGGCACTTTGCTAGTGACCTGGCAGCCTGTTGCCCTAAACGGTTCGGCCGTCACCGGTTACGCGGTTTACGCGGACGGCAAGAAGGTCACAGACGTTGACAGTCCAACTGGTGATCACGCACTCGTTGACATTCACAAATTAATGGGCTTAAATCCAAAAGCTATAACTGTGAGAACTAAGAGTCGTGAGAGCCAGTCTGGCGACAGTTGTGCAACAGCTATACCGTGCAATGTTTTGCGGGGTGGTACTATGGTGCATGGCCACATGGATCAGGGACAGTTGCAGCAGGGAATGATGCAGGATCATCACAGGATGGTGGGCACTGGCCAGAGATATCCCAGTGCACCTATGCCATCGCACATGAGACGACATGGACCACCTAGGGTTGATGCCCATGGACAAATTATTATTGAGACTGATGAGAACCTTTCTGATAAGGAGATTTATCCGGGGCAGAGTTTATCGCAAATGGGTGAGATTGAAATGATTAATTGTGGGGCACATTCACGTTTGAACACATTTAATGGGTAAAATTATATGGAATTTCTCAGAAAAAGAGCTAGTTCACCTATTAAATATTTTCATACGTGAAGCTATAAGTTATTGGAGAAAAATTTGATTTACGTCAGCATGCGGATCTCACTGATCCTAGAACGTTGTATGCATTTTCCTAAAAGAAATCACTAAGACAAATTTCAATGAAAAAAACGTTAGAAAATTCCTATAAAAGAATTCTTGTAAAAAAAATCCCAACAGAATTATGAAAAAATATCAACATCTATTGACGTCTCCCATGCGTGATTTCAAAATATTACCCTTCAAGAACCAAAAACATACAATCCACCTGTTCATCCTCCTCCAGGAATTCCAGAAATAACGAAAGACTCGGCTAGTGAAGGAAATTACAGTGAAGAGGATGATCCAACAAGGAGAAGGGGAATGACTCAACAGCATCATCCAGGCCATCACAGATATGGGCCGCAGCCTGGCGGCCCTCAAGGACCACCTGGGACACACAGGGGGAGGGGGGGAATGGTTGGAGTTAGGGGACAAGAGCCTTATTACGGTCCTGACCACCAAGGTAACAATCCCAATTCAACATTGCCAACCCATTCAGAAATTCGTCCACTCATTAGTAAACTGAATTAATCAAAATGCAGGAGCTCAACGGGGTAGAGGACCAGGTTACAGGGGCGCAAGAAATCAGGGGCCAGGTAATCCACATCATCCTGGCCCCCAACAAATGAACAAAAGGGTGAGATGGTTCATAGCTCTCTTCGATTACGATCCAACGACGATGTCGCCGAATCCAGATGCATGTGACATCGAATTACCATTCTCTGAGGGCGACACTATCAAGGTAATGAGGGATTTTAGTGAAGTTCATTTTTGCAGAGTTTTGTGGAGTAAAAAAGATTTTCTTTGTCGAGAATGAATTTTAAGGATTCTATTTTTACGCTAGGAAAGCAAATGTGAAAAACACTCTTTCGCGAAAAGGTGGCAACTTCAATAATTTCTTAGAATAAGTTGCACAAAAAAAACAATATTTATTGATTTTTTCCATGAAATTCTTTTGCACCTGTAGAATGTTCCATATATGACTGATGATGACATGTCGGAATGTCTCTTATGAATTTGTACTCAAGGTCTGGGGTGAAAAGGACGATGACGGATTCTATTGGGGGGAATGTCGCGGCAGACAGGGCTACGTGCCTCATAATATGGTTGAGGAAGTGAAGAATCCACCGGCTGGGTCTCAGGGACAGGTGCAGGGCCAGGGGAGGAGAGGCCAGGGGGACCGGTGGGGCGATATATACACGAATATGCCGGTTAAGAAAATGATTGCTCTGTACGACTACGATCCACAAGTTGTTTCGCCAAATGTTGATGCAGAGGTAACTTTCTCCTCAAATCACTAAAGATAATTGAATAATTGGGGTTTAGAGTGCATTTCTTTTAACAGTGAGCATAACTGAGTGAAAAATTATAGATACGACTTTTTTTATTTCGATAAATAATGAATAGTAGATTATTCATAGGTGATTAAAAAGGTCTGCATTGAGACGTCATAATGAATATTGTCTGTACCTCCTCGATGATTTAATTCAATAGCAAAAAATTATGCAATAACTCAATCGACTAAAACATTGAATTATGAAATTCGTTTAATTAATTAACGATTTCAATCAATTTCCCAGGCAGTGGAATTACGTTTTCAAACGGGCAACGAAATATACATTTACGGTGACATGGATGACGATGGATTTTACATGGGGGAATTGGACGGTGTACGTGGACTGGTACCAAGTAATTTTGTGACAGAGGCTGGCCCAAGTAAAGGCCAACCAACTAAACCAGGATGGAAGCCTCCTGGTGGAGGCCAGGGACCTGGGGCACGGGGTCCTCCTCCACCGCCCCGAGAACCCCCAACACCTGGACATCGACGTAGCAAAGGTAAAGAGATATTCATGATTAATTCCAACACCCGGATGACATCCAAGCTAATGTCTCTGGAGTACATTTAAGACTTTTTTCCATCGCCTGTGTCAATTCGAATTTGTCTGCCCCTTTTATCAACCATCAAATGAGAATATGGAATGATTCACGATGGTTCGAGCGAGAAATAAAACCCCCATTTAATGAAAAATCCTACAGCAGAGCGACACAAGACACGAGACTCGATGTGCCAAGACGACAGGCTGGAAGATAATTCCTGGAGCAATTGATGAAATAATTCTGCTACCAATGAATATTTATTATAATTGTTTGGTCATCGTGGCACGCACGAAAAAATTTCATAGGAGAAACCAGCGAATTCTATAGAAAATTTTATTGGATTTCTATTGCACTTCTATTAGTTTTTGATGTTTTTTTTAGTAGGAAATTCGGTATGATTTCAGCTTTCTATGGAGCTTTTTTTATTGAGACATTTTCTATAGAAATTCCTCGACAGGCATTTCCAAGTTTTTTCCACTCTACATTTTTCTCTTCTCTTTAAAAGAAAGCAAACAAAAAAATGTGAATATGTTCCATTGACCATTGCTATTGAAAAAAATGGGCAGATGAACGCCAGAATTTTTCAATAGAATCGGCCAAAAACTAATAAAAACTTCAATAGAAATCCAATGGAATTTTATACCGAATTCGCAACGTTATTCTATAAAAATTTTCATACGTGCAATCGTCGCATTGTAGCTACACTGTTTTCAGATTCACTGTTAAATCACCTATATGTTTGGCAAGAAATAAATCAAGCAAGGAATAATTAATAAAATTAACACCTGAACAAAAACATGTAACATAGGCAAAAAAGTTATTCAAACACTTGAAAAAAGATAACACACGACAAAATGCAATAAACTCCACGCTGCTTTGAGTGTATTTTACTAATCATTAATTATGAATGCATATATATCATTGAAACATTGATATGTATGTATGTTTTTTATGTCTATCTATCTTCGAGCATTTTCTGACTCGTTATATACCTCTCTATTCATATTATCTGTCTCTCTACTGTATTCTCTGTACAAAAAATTATATCGATATATTTGAATTTTTTTTTTCATCTATATTTTTCTTTCGAGGATCCACTATTATCTGCGATCGTGTTGCTGCATTTTTATATGATAAAAACAGATAAACCAATGTATCAAGATGATTTCATTGAATTGTGATTACGTGATATATTTATCATATCTTTCTCTCTGTGTGCCTGAACTGGTCGATGGTCGTCGTGTCACATGATTGTCGTTCGTGTCGTGTTGTCATGCTGGCCATTTAAAGATTTTCCTGTCCATTTCACTGATGATTAGTGTTTTTAAATTTTAATTGACATGAGACGAAATTATATTTTTCGTCTTTCTATTTTCATGATTTATCAGTTGAAAAATCAAAGGATTTGGCTTCATCTGGTCTCTGTGAAATTGATAAACTAATCTAATCTCCATAATTGTATCAAGTCTCGTACGATTACTTTGAGGATGAGAATATTTACTCGTTTGACTCTTGCGAACGACACGTGATGTGATGTCGAGATAATTAGAGAAATAAAGTAGAATAGAATAAAATGATAGACAAGTCATTTTGAATGGACCATGGGGAACTATTCGAAAGGACTTGTCAGGATTTTTTTGCAGTTAATTGATGAGTGAAACGAGTGAAGTAGAAATGAATTATTGAAAAGATGAAAGAAACAAAAATGAGCCATGAATGACAACACGGTTCTGTTCTCTTCTCTGTTGCTAGATGCCTGCATTGTGCCTGTGTCTGTCCCTGTCTGTCACTTAGACTCTAGACAACAACAACCACAACAACAAAACCAACTACAACAAAACAATCCACCGCATCTAGCCTACCAACAAGCGAATCACCACAGCTACACCACTGTTACAACGTCTAATCAGCACGGTGGTCTGGGTACAGGTGCTATGGGGCCTCACAGTGCCCATCAGCAGGGTAGTGTACCACCCCACCTTCAACAGCAGGTGAGTATGTCCACTGAGACCTTGGAAAACCCACCCCATTTCCCACTGCTCAATCTATTTATTTTCGATATCTCTGGGGATTGTTGAATGGAATGACAGGATTTATCGCTCATTTGCAATTTCCCACGAAAATTTTCAATACATTTCTTACAAAATTTTGTCAAGCGACAGAATTTCAGGAAATTTTACCATTGAGAACTCCTTATTTTATGAGAAAATCAATGAAACTGTAAATTTTACTCTATAAAAATTTATTGAAATCGAGAAATGGAAAATTCAGTGTTATTGTGTACTGAATATTCATGTTTGGGTTGAAAATTCCATCAATTTGGGGAATTCTTGTGTTGTTGCATCTAACCATTTTGGACTTTCATTGAATTTTCAGCGAAATTTGAAATTTCATAATTTTTTTATCATTTTCAATCTTTTTTGAAATTTTTGGAATTTCTATAAAATAATTTGAACAGAATAAATTCTACAGGAAGGTTTAAATCAGCAAAATTCCTTTCTCTTCAAGTTTCTCGTCCGTGAAATTATTTCATCCTGTAATTAAGGATAATTATTTAGCTTGTAATTAATGGGTTAGTGGGAGCGGAGGGAGAATGCTTGATATTTATTATCATTCCATCCAACTGTCCGACCATTCTTTTCTGTCATTTCGCAATAAATCGCTTACCTCGTGCTCTTCTTCATCGCGCTGCTATGAATGTCAACGAGGCTTGTGGTTATTAATTAATCCGACCAACTTGTAAACAGCGAACGACGATTGAAAAATTGTTATTATGGGCGAATGCGAGGGGAATTTCTCATTTTGAAAAATTTACGGCTTGAGTGCCCGGTGGGGAATTGTCCGGGGAGATGAATATCCCTATTGGATTGTTGTTTAGAAATTACAGGGGTTTCATAAATCCGTTGAATGTTTTGTGGGGATTGAATATCGTACAACTCGATGAATGAAATTTTCCCCATGCAGTTCTTATTTCTTCAGAGAAAGCCTAGAATCTCATCTGTGAAAATAGAATTGCGAAGAGACTTCGGTTTTCTTGGGGTATTGACTATGAATATTCAATTTCTCTGGGAGTATTCGGTTGCATTTCAGGAAAATGCAATCCAAGTCTCTGAATATGTCAGGTTTTATGAAAAATTTGATGGAAAAGCCCAACGCTTTCTCTATTAAATTCTCTCAAATGTTTCCATTGAATTTACTCACCGAACGGAATTTTTCATCGACATCGGAATATTCCGGATTAATATCTCAAGAAGAATACCCTCTTTTTGCAGTTCCACATATTCGTAGAACATTGGAATGTGCGCGGAATAGGAATATGAATGGGGATTCCCCCATCTTCGGAATATTCCGCCCATGTCTAGCCTCTCGATTCGAGTAACAACTATAACTTCAGAAATTTGTTTCTAATGTGACCATTCCAGTCAAACCGAGAAATTCTCCTCGATTCCCCCACCTCTCTTCAACCTCCCCCCTGAAACCCCCTCCCCAGTTCCCCAAAAAAACCCTGAAAATAAAAATAAAAATGAATATTCACTCCCGAAAGAGAGACGAAGTTGCACGGCATGCCGCACTCCACACCGCTTGGCAAAACTCACCCCTTTTTGTATTTGCATAATATGTTTCCAAATCTTCAAAACCCCAGCAAATGCCTCCCCAACACGATGGCAACGCCCAGCGAACAGATCAAAGCAAAAAAATAACACAAAGATCGCTTGAATGTTCACCGAGTCACTTACACACTCACACACGATGTCGATCCGACATCCTACCGTAAACCACCTAGCAACTGCAAATAATGAATAAACAATACCGAGAACTTAGGAGTTATAAATCGTAGTCTGCCGACTTCTCCCAGGAGAAGCCCTAAAAAATTGACCGAAAAATTGCAGGGGAGGGGGAGAGGCGCGGGCAATCGGGGCGTTACTAACATGTCGGGTGGCCTCCAGGGTGGTCCCCAGCAGTTCCAGAATCCCCAGGACTACCAGCAGAGCATGAGCCAGCAAAATCCCCAGCACCAGCAGCAGCAGCAGAATCAACAGGGCTACCAGCAGAATATGGGCTATCAGCAGCAGGCCCCGGGTTACCAGCAGAATTTCTCCCAACAGTCCCAACAGCAGGGCCAGTACGGTCCCAACCAGGGTGGACCCATGGCCCAGACTAGTAAACCACTGCGTGGAATACCGGCGGTCATTCCGACCGCCCAAAAACCGCCAGATCAGAGCCAACAGCAGCAACAGCAGCAGCAGCAACAGCAGCAATCGACAGCTGGTCCAAATTTAATGCAAAAATTCACTGAAATGGCTGGTGCCAGTGCTGGTGGTGATATACTGTCAAAAGGTAAAGAGCTCATATTCATGAAATTTGGATTAGGCAAGTGAGCCAATGTTACAGCCATTGTTTTAATGGTCTTAAGACTGGTAATTACCACAGTCTCGTGACAAATAATAAATTCATTTCATCGAAAATAATAACATTGCAGACCATAAGTATTTCGAATAATGTTCAAGTAGATTGGGTCTAATTATTGAGGTGATTTTTCTACTTTATGAGTTTAATTGCTCGGTTATGAAGACAATGTAACGTCAGTTAGTGAGAATGATCGAGAGGCTACGATATGTAAGTTATATGTAATCGATTAAAGCTGCTGTTGCTCTTGCTGCCGCCTGGATTAAGATGTAATCAATTGAAATGTTGGGGGGTTTGATGTACTTCGTTGTAATACCAAGAGTGCTTGATTCAAGTGGTGCAATGTAATTCAGTATTTTGTCCGACATTCATCGAGCTAATTTGGCACTTAACGGAAAAAAGTGACTGCGTTAAACCACTTGAATGACGAATTTATTATTGAACACTCGAAACTTTATAATGAGGGATGATTGGAGGACACTTCAACTCGATTATTCTTTCGCCCCGCGTATCTGAGGGTTAATCAAGCTAGATGAACGCTGAGGGAAATGCTCAAGGTCGAGGGACCACAAGGCAGCACGCGGAGAGTCACGTAGGGAAAAATTTTAGGGAAAAAACTGGCCAACTCGCTGGGGAATTCTAATGAACTTTCTATAAAATATAATCTATCATATTATATTGTGTTATATTATGTTATATATATTCTATAGAATATTTTATTCAATTCCCTAGATTATTCCATGAAATTGCTTGGTGCGTGGTTGGCTCAAGTATATAATTTATTTCAATTACTTAATGAAATCCTTACTCTCTCAAACTATTCACCTCGTGCTCTTCCGCGCTCCCTCGATTCTCGACTGATTGATAATGTCTTAACAATCGATGATTGATAATATAATAGAGAATGAATAAAAAATAATAATTAACCGCGCACAAGAGTCAAGGGTTTGGACTCTGATGTTGTGAGGTGCCCGAAGCTGCCACCTCGTCGTGTTTTATCGATTATCAATGGAGATGAAGTAATAAACAAAAAAAAGTATTACCAAAATGATGAAATATTGAGTAGAAAAGAATGAACGGGAGGCGGGCGTGCCTTGAGATGCCTCACCCCCACACAAACAATAATCATATCTTACTAATGATAATACTGTAATCAATCATTTATCGGGTGATCTCTACCATTATTTTCCCTATTTATCGAGTCTGTCCCCTTCTTTTATCGAGAATAATACCGGGGGATAGGAGAGAAATTATAGATGAATTAATTAAGGTGGTGGCGAGCGTTGAGTCGCCTAGATCCCTTTTCATTACTGTCAATCATTTCGTTTGTTATCCCCCTTTCGACAGAAATAAAAATCTAGAATTCATCGCATTTGTTTGTGACTGCTGCGATCCGTTTCGTTTTTGTTGACGTGTATTTCGATAGAATTTGATAGAGGGAGTTGATGAAGTGTTGATGGAGTTTTACATTTTGTTGATCTAGGGAGAATGTCTAATTTACGTTGAAATATCGTGGGAAGGCTATGCGTAACGACGAAAACGATCGTTCAAGCTCGATTACACATGCGTCACATGCATTATTAATGAAATAAATAGATAAAAAGAATGATGAAGTTATAAATAAAGATGGAAAAGAAAAATTATACATATTATAAATAACAAAATATACATAATATACATATTATATTTAACTATTGCAAATTGTTGTTACAACGCTACTTGTAATCGTATTTTGTACAAAGTATAATCCGACCTTTATTTTTCTTTCGCCAGAGAATCAGAGTATATGAATATGAAAAAATTATGCATTAGAAAATTGTTTAATGAAAATATGTGAGGACATTTAAAAGGCAGAATAATTCATTGATTGATTAATTCCTATATGAATGAGTATATGATTGATTGAGCGTGTACAGATATGAGTGAGAGCGATGAAAAATATATTAATATTCTACTCGAATCCAACTCATTCTGTCGATTTTTTGAGTCTAACTAAAGTTTAGAAAGAAATTTTATGAAATTCTAATGCGATTGATAGAGGATAGTGTTTTGATTTTTACAATGGAATGGAGAGTTTAGGTAGTGGATTGATTCAATCGCAAATCTCGACTGTAACCGGCTCTTGACAATTCATTATCTTGCATTTGATGAAGTTATCGCCCTGTTTCATTTACTGTAAAATTTCAGGATACATGGATACATGGAGGGAAATAAAATGAGTAAAATCAACGCTGTGTTGTTGGTGACGTTTTGAATTATTGAGTAGTGGAGAGAAATTATGATTGTGAGGAACTGGGGAAGATTTTCTCGTGTAGGGCAATCGGCATTTCGTCTTGGGACGGTTCACTCAAACCTATCATCCTCGGAAAAATTATTTACTGAGCTGTTTTGTTTATAGATAATTTATGTCACATGAGTCCACCGCTTTTTTGAGTTTTTTCAAACACTGAGTGCAACGTAATTCTTGAAATTTCTTCAAGCACTCAGAGATCGGCAATGATATTATTGTTAACAACATGTTTGCTGAAAATACCTATTATTTTATTAATGAGCGATAAGAGGGAACTGTTTTTCATTACATCGTAAATGAGTGATTGATCATTTCAGTTATTTCATTGGAGTATCAGTAGTGATTATGTTAAAATTTCGAGTTTGGTAATCGATCGGTAATTATAATTAGATATTTTTCATCACAATGACAATCACTAATGAAATCTGAAATAATTTCATTCTCCATTCGATAAATTGGAAAATATAAGCCACACGAATATATAAGGCAAATGTCAGGAAATGGAAATAATTTGAATGAATAATGAATATCTTTCCCTCATCGATTACAAAAGTAATCGGAATTGAATTTTCTTCATTGATCACCTATTGGCTAATGAAAAATGGATTTCACAACTCAATTTGTAATCACAGAAACACAAAACGAATAATGGATATCATTCATTTGCCGATCTCTGCAAGCATTCACCACTTCACATATTCAACACTCAGTTCTTTAATTTAGCACAGTCAGCTTCAGTTACATATCAAGTAAATAACTTGTCTGGAAGAGTTGAAGTGATGTATAAAGAGAGATAGAAGTATATGAAACTCAAGATATATCGACCACTGACACACAAACGGGAGAAATACAGACGACGAAGAGCGATTCGAAGAATCATATTTAGTTTTTAGTGTTGATACCAATGAATTGGCTTGCTTGCACCTGTCGCGAGTGTAATCACAGTGATTTCATTACCTCTGTAAACATCGTCAGTCCACTTTGACAGTGTCTCTCTCTTAGGAAATAGATAAAACTTTTTGAAAAATGAAATTGAGAATATCCTTCGGCACATTTCTCTTGTACATTTCGGCTCAACCCAATTACCAATTCAACTGCTCCAATTCAATATCTTCTTGAGTCCTCGTATTATCCCAAAGTTCAATTTCATTCCTAAAAATTGAGGTGCATTCTGATGGTGTGAAGCTCGTTAATGTCGTCATTAATTGTTGTTAATGTTATTGTTGTTACGCGTACTACGTACCTCATAACTGAATTTTTAAGGGGAAGATGATTAATTCCAATGGGAGGTGATAATTTTTGGGAATTCGTTGCTATGGAATCAATCGATTTGAGTGGAACAGCAGATAATTGTTGATTTAGGGTTCGATTCATTTACCTGAGTTCCAATTCAATCTCTATTTATTTAAAAAACAAAACGTACGAAAGGAAAATTAACAGAAAAACTAGGAAATTCCATTGGATTTCCAGGGGAAGTCTATTCATTTTTCGTTAATCCTAATGAAAAATTCCGCAGTCATTCCGCTTTTTTCTCAATAAAAATCTTGGTTTTTAAAAATTATTCTATTCAGATATTTTCTATAAGAATTCCTCGACTTAAATTTCAGACTTTAATAAAAATCCTTCGATACATTGATTTTAATATTATCGACTAAATATTTCTATTGAAAAAAAGGAGAAAATTTTGCAATAGAATTCCCCAGCGACTGCACTAGGTTTTTCTACTAATTTTTTTCACGCGTGAAACCAAAACATGTCTTTTATAAATGAATTAAGAGTGTCCAAGTAACAATAATGCAAGAGCCGTCATAATAAATCTCGTATTGACACTAAAAACTCGTCTAAAATGACACAAAAAAAATAACAACAAATAATATAAATAAACCAATTAAAGAACCGACGATAATAAATGAAGTGACGAAGATACGTAGCGCAATCGATATGTATACATAAATGATAAATATAAATCCACACCATTACGTATATACATCTTTTAATACATGTATATCGCGTCGATTTTAAGCATGCCAAAACAAGAAATGAAATTATATATAAATTATTATATATATAATGCAACAAAATAATGAATGCAAAATCGCCACGCTGACGTATATCTAATTGAGTAATCTACGCTTTGTTTTTTCTATGAAAAAAAAATATATATTGAAAGAAAATCGCGCGTGAGAACGTTCATTATCAATTCCTGGTTAGATAATTGCGATAAAGAAAGAAAATTATTATGAATATTAATGAGAAAATATAAAAGAGGTCGAGGGTGAGAGAGAATGTGAGAGAGAGTGAAAGGTGGTATAATAATGATGAATAATTAAAGAAAAAATGAATAAATAAAATGTTATTATAAACAATTAATTAATAAAAAAATGAATCTCGTTTCTTGTTACTCGTGATGATTTGAAAAAATGGGTTTAGAGGGGGGAAATGAAATTTCAGTGTAGTTTGAGTAATGTTTTATTCACTTTTAGGAATTGGAGGCGTCTTTTACAATAGTTTTCGAATATTCTATGATATATTTTTCTGAATTCCTGTGGGAATTCGTTGGTAGAAGAGTGATAGAGTTGGGAATCATGAAAATTTCCATCGGTGTCTCCTTAAAAATGTTGCCAATGAGTGATGTTTTTTCTATGGGTCCTCATCCCACACTGTCTCGGTGAGAATCGCAATGTTGTCGAGACCTCTCATAGGAGCGTATTCCAAATTCCACATGAGGTTGGTGAAAACCACTGGCGGAGGCAATTGAAAAAATGAATTAGTTCCATCGAATTAATGCCATTATGCTATTGATTACACCGATGGAAAAATTTCATGGAAAAAAATCCGATTTGATTTTTACTGAAGAATTTCGATGATTAACTGAGTATTTTTTTTTTATACAAAATTTCCAATACAAAGGATTTTAGAGGAAAAATCATTTTAAAGACAACACAAATAAAAGAATATCAACAAATAATATGAATAAACAAGTTAAAGAACCGACGATTCTCCATAAAATTTTGTTTATGCGTGAAAATGCACTAATCGTGGATTAACGTCTCCTATTTGTTTGTATGAATATTCTCCCTTAACCCTCAGTCAATGAATGATAATTTGTCATTTGATTTATTTTTGAAAACATTTCATAATGACTATTCACCGAATATTATTCATTGTATTATTTTAACCATTTCATTATGATTCGATTATTCATAGAATAATCAACTCCTCTCAATCATCACTACATAAAATTCTGTCCTCATAATTTAATTAATCAAAATGCTTGATTTTTGGAATTTTATAATTAAAACAGAATAACGAAAGCATAAAATATTTTCTTCATTTAAATGACTTCACTTAACCCGCATTGATGGTCGTTACGGCCTGGAGAAGTTGAGAAGAAAATCATCTACACAGTTAAAATTAAGAAATAAAAAATATTGTCCCAGTGAACTCACACATCTCCCCTCGATGGAGATCCGCAATTAGCTCAGGACAAGAGCTATTGCACGGATTGATAGGGATGAGTCTCAACTGCGTGGCCCCGCGCAACTGCGCCAGAGCAATGAGACCCGAATCAAGCTCCACTTTCTTATAACTCGGACTGTTGTAATCCGAGGACATGAGTACCCAGTTGAAGTGCGCCGGTGAAACAGTGCTCGACAGGAAATAAGGGCGCTGATAGTACTTCCTCAGGGCCTTGACCGCGTTAATGTCGCAGTTCTGCCAGTGGACGAACCACTTGGCGACTTCGGGGGAGTGGACGCGACGGAGGAAAGCGGCGAGATCCGAGGAGCCGGTGCGCAGGTTCGATGTCAATGAGCAAGGGACAGTCTCCATCAGGCGCTCGTTACCCAGGTAGAGCTGCGAATTGAGAGGATAGAAGGTGATCCCCCGGGGAGTATTCGAGGGACGTTTTGAAAAATTCTTACATGAGTTATATTATCAAACCAGAAATAGTCGGTATTCATGACAGCCCAGGAGTCCATGGCGTCGGTGATTATGGCGGGAGCGTCGCGGCTCAGGTAATTGTCGACTAGCTGACGGTAGTGGACGTCCGAGAGGCGATCTATTGTTTCAACGGCCTCACAAGTCTGAAATTAATTGGGGTTCAGCCAATGATGCGCGGGGGAAATTCGAGGGAAAATCCTAGTTGGAGATATTTTATTATTATAATTTTTCTCTTGATTCTTTTAGAAAATTTAACAGAGAATAATTAAATGAGATAATAATTTTATGTATCAAATCTGCAGCGGAGGGTTAAACTAGGATAAATGCAAAAATTGAACTTCTTCAGGAGAGTTGGGAACTTTCGATTAAAAAAATTAAAAATGAAAAAAAATTGCACTGATCCACTTCACTACAGAAATTGTGCACGCAAGGAGAAATAAGTCTGAGTTTTCAGGAATCCATCTGTATTTTTAGACATGTATTCTGTTTTTTTTTCCCTTAGAATTCTAAGAGAATTCATGCGCAACATTTTTTACAGAAAAAATCTCAAAAGAATAATTCACTCGGAAAAACGGAAATCTGTTGGTTTTTTTCTATAGAATAACTATTTAAAATTCTCAACAGAATTCTAATAGAATTTCAATAGAACTCTATTAAAATAGTTTTTCTATTAAATTTTTTCTTCGTACTTGTGTTTTCTCTCGTTAAAAATCGACAGAAAAAAATCCGAAAATTGAAATCAATAAATAGAGTTTTCGAAAGAGTCGTAATCTACTCCTTTTGTTCCACTGGTTTCCACTGGATTTTTAAAACAATTCTCTATGATTTTCCCCGGTATTTTTTCATCCATGCATTGACAATTGAAACAATTAACTGTATATCTTACGACGCAATCCTCCTCTGTAATGGGGTATTCGTTGTAGAACGGATTGTTCATCATGCAGTTCTCGCGGTAGAGATGCTGCCAGTTCCAGAAGGGAAGGATCTTCACCGCGAGAACACGGGTTATTGCGGACAAGTGGGTGCCGACGAAGTCGAGCTGGGCTGCCGCACAGGCGACGGTTCCAATGACGACGAGAATGACAGTCGCACGGAGGACCAGCTGCAGCCAGGATCGCCGCATTGCTGCCACCAGCGGCTGGCAGATTACGTCCATCTCTTCTTCGGTGAAGCCCGCTTGCTGACAGTACCTTTAGCGAGGGAAACGCAAGCCCCAAGTTTTTCTATCATGTCTTTTTTTCATTTATTTGTTTGATTTATTCATTGAAAAAAAATGAAGTAAAAAACGCGGATAATTGGAGCCTCACAATTCAATTTAATTAGCCACTAATAATTTTAAAAAACATTTCATTTATAGAAATTTAATTTAAAGAACAGAAATCTATTTTTTTTGTAAAATATTTTCTACTGTACAATTTTGTTTAAACGGCGCAGAGAATTTCCAAAAAAAAAACACGGACACTCAAAAATTTTATTAACGACTTTGCAAATTCGATAGAAAATTCTGGTGAATTTGTATTAAACTTCTATGGAAAATTTTCTACACCAATTCCTTGACATTAATTTTCTAAACTGTTTTCACTCTGTTTTCTTCCCCTCTATAAAAAAAAGTCAAACAAAAAAACTTGAAAAATTTGAGCCAAGGAAATTCAGTAGGAAATATCTCAATAGAATAAGTTGTATAAAAAAATCGAATTCTATTGACTTTTTCTATAGAATATTTCCTATTGAACCTTTCACTAGAAATCCAATACAATTTTTTAACAAATTCGCTTGGTTTTCCTATTAAATTTTTTCACGCGTGCTTACTTGTAAAATGAATTCAATTCTTCATCAATGAGTTTCAATTTCTCCTGATGAGTCATTTCGTTCGGTTCCTTGGTGTACGCCTTCCTCGGCGGTTTAACGCATTTAGACCCCGACATTTCACTCTGCAATCTCCAGTTATCAATTAAAATCGCCAACGAGAGATTCAACGCGCCCCAATCTCGCATCGACTGACTTCCCCTTTTTTATCGAACAGCTACTGTCCCTCGCGGTCCTGCGCGGTTCGAAATCAACGCGCCTCCACGCAGGTATTGACCCGCTGACGTCAGCGGCTCAGAGTTTAAATGTCCCGTCATCTGATGGAACACATTCGCAACGAAAACCCGGGGAATTCGCGGAATCACTGTCCGAGGGAGTTGCTTGTGGAGAATTTGATCTTTGGAACCTAATGTCGCACATGCGAGTGCCCGCGGCAACAAAGAAAAACAAGATAATTGAGTTGTTGCTGCAGTTGAGCTCGAAGAGGTCGAAAACATTTACTCTGTGTAGAAATTTCCTAAAGTCCTCAGAAGCTAAAGGTTTTTAAATAAAATTCAAGATGAGCTGTTTGAAACTTTTCGGTAATTACTTCGGAATACTTTCATAATCCCAATTAGCAGTTGTGAGTGATCCAACTGTACGTAATTAATTGATTATCTTTTTAGATCTCTTCAAAGTTGCGAATAAACTTCATCCGGGCGCGAGGGCCATCGCCTCGTTGGCGTCTCTCCCCGAAACACATCAGATGCTTTATAAAACCGTGAGGTAACATTTTTTCTCTGATCTGGAATTTGGGGGAATCGACACCGGAATTGATTCTGTAGTGACGTGTGAAGATCATAACAGAAGAAGCCAATTTATCATAATTATAATGGAAAATTGAATTTTCTTGATTTCAAGGGAAGAAAAAGAGTTTGGCATTTTTTATTGATTATTCTTCAGTAAGATGAACGGATAATTAACGAGAAGGTTACATATTACTAATTGCATTCTTCTAGGGAATGCATTTGCCAAGTATGTTTTTGTAAAATTAATTAACGAAAATGTTGAATTAAATCCGATAAATTTTTTTCATTGGAATATTATAGAGGATTTTGGAAACACAGGGATTGACTCTGTAATGACGTGTAGAAAATCATAGCAGGAGAAGTAAATTTTCCAAATTCCAGTTGAAAATGGAATTTTTCAAATTTCAAAGGAAACTGTTGAGAGAATTTTTTTTTATATTCATCAAGGTAAAAAAAAAGTTCTGCCTTTTTATCCATTATTCTTCAGTACGATGAACAGATAATATATGAGAAGGTCACATGTCATTGATTGCATTTGCCTAGACAAGCAAAAAATGAATTGACTAGACTCGCTTTTTTAATGAATTGAATGATTAATTTTTTCATGGGATCATATCGCGTGAACTACTCTGAAATGTCATGAATTTGTCTCAAAAAATCAAATTCTATTAATTTCTTCCAGAAAATTACCCATTAAGTATTTATTAACACTAAATTTCATGAGAGGGATTTTCGATTAACCAAATAACCAAATAATCTTCCCCCTGAATTATTGATTAATAAAATAATTCGGAATTTGACTATTTAAATTGCTGATTACTTCAATAATTAAAATTTTAACATTGATATTAACGAATTGACTCCTTCAAAATTTCACGATAATTATAATTTATGAATACGGCTGTTACTGATTATTGATTATTACTCGAACCATTGATTAATAAAAATAACTCGGAATTTGACTATTTAAATTGCTGATTACTTCAATAATTAAAATTTTCACATTGATATTAACGAATTGACTCCTTCAAAATTCCACGACGATTATAATTTATGAATACGGCTGTTACTGATTATTGATTATTACTCGAACCATTGATCAATAAAAATAACTCGGAATTTGACTATTTAAATTGCTGATTACTTCAATAATTAAAATTTTCACATTGATATTAACGAATTGACTCCTTCAAAATTCCACGACGATTATAATTTATGAATACGGCTGTTACTGATTATTGATTATTACTCGAACCATTGATCAATAAAAATAACTCGGAATTTGACTATTTAAATTGCTGATTACTTTAATACTTAAAATTTTCACATTGACATTAACGAATTGACTCCCTCAAAATTTTACAGTAATTATAATTTACGAATACAACTATCCCTAAAAATCGTTCGTACTCGAATTCCCCGATCGTCACCCCAATTCGCAATTCCAGAGATTTCAGCGAGGGCGAACTAAAGCCAATAGCAGCAAAGCTGGACAAAGAGCACAGGTACCCAGTGGAGCAGGTGAAAAAAATGGGTGAGCTGGGTCTGATGGCGATATCAACCCCAGAAGACCTCGGCGGAACGGGCCTGGACTACCTGGCCTACGCCATCGCCCTGGAGGAGATCGCGAGAGGCTGTGCCTCCACCGGAGTGATAATGAGTGTCAACAACTCCCTGTACCTCGGGCCAATCGAGAAGTTCGGGAGTCCCGAGCAGAAGGAGAAATACATGCGGCCTTTCACGGACGGTTCGAGGGTCGGCTGCTTCGCCCTGAGCGAGCCTGGCAACGGTTCCGACGCCGGGGCGGCCTCCACCACGGCCAAACTCGAGGGGGAGACA
The DNA here is from genome assembly GCF_001412515.2 of Diachasma alloeum. Lineage (NCBI taxonomy): Eukaryota > Metazoa > Arthropoda > Insecta > Hymenoptera > Braconidae > Diachasma > Diachasma alloeum. The sequence goes on from NW_021681032.1 coordinate 243,824, forward strand.
TTCAGGATCAACGGCACAAAGTCCTGGATCACGAATGGCCACGAGGCAGAGGCGATCGTTCTGTTCGCAACGACCGACAAATCGAAGAAGCACAAGGGGATCAGCGCTTTCCTGGTGGACTCGCCGACTCAGGGCCTCGAGGTCGGCAAGAAAGAGGACAAAATGGGCATCAGAGCCAGCAGCACGTGTCCCCTGATGTTCGAGGATGCCCTCATACCCTCCAAAAACATTCTCGGGGAGCCGGGGATGGGCTTCAAGATAGCCATGATGACCCTGGACGCTGGGAGAATTGGAGTCGCCAGTCAGGCACTTGGCATCGCTCAGGCTTCCCTGGAGTGCGCTGTCGAATACGCGGCGAAACGCACGGCCTTTGGCAGCCCCATCAACAAACTCCAGGCCATTCAGCAGAAGATCGCTGATATGGCCTTGAAAATAGAGTCCGCGAGACTGCTCATCTGGCGCGCAGCCTATCTCAAGGATAATGGCAAAGCCTTCACCAAGGAGGCTGCTATGGCCAAACTCAGCGCCTCGGAGGCAGCCACATTTTGCTCACATCAGGCTATTCAGGTCCTGGGGGGCATGGGCTATGTCTCAGATATGCCCGCTGAACGGTACTACAGGGATGCCAGGATTACAGAGATTTATGAGGGGACTTCGGAGATTCAGAGGCTGGTTATCGCAGGCAGCATCATCAAGGAGTACAGTTGATGAGGTTGCTGGCGGGGAGGGGCGTTTTAGAGAGTTTTTTGAGGGGAATTTCTGATTTTTTTAGGAAGAATTAGCGCTTTCTCGCGGAATTTTTGTTGTATCACGAGGGAAATTGAGTCAATGGGTGTTGATTTCTCTGATCAATCTATTTTTCTGAGGTTTATTCGCTGAGAATTGCTGGACGTGAAGTCTTTCATTCTTGCATTTTGTGATTAAAATTTTTTTACATGCAGCGAAAACACTTGGAAATTGAGGGAATCGAAATCTATTGAATTTTTTGATGTTTTTTATAATTTTGTTGAATAATTTGGAAAAACTCGAGTTCGAAGAGATAGAATAGAATATCCGAGAGAAAGCCCGGGGTTGCGATGATTTTTTTTCATACGTGTTTTTTCTAATTCAGTGACGATGCGGTAAAATATCGAGCCCATTTTTTTCCTCGAACCTCTTATTACTGAGATGAGCCTATAATTAACGGTTAATGGAGGGATTTTTATTCCAATTGAGTCATTTTGCGATTCATTATTTTTTCAGTCATCTCGGTAATGAGTAGTTTCAAGGCAAAATGTCTAAAAACCCGTGTGAGAAAATTTTTTCCTTTTGCTTGTGCACTCAACTCGAGAACTAGTCGTTCTTAGAACGACTTTAGACAGAATAGAGACAAAACAGTGAATACAGTATTGAAGATCAACACGATCAAATACCAAAATCGGAACAAAAAGATAAGTATTTTTTACTTCGAAAAATGAAAAACTGAAGTTACAGTCAACTGAAAAAATCTGCATCATGACGTCATAATATTTCGTCTTTAACTCATAATTAATTAATTAATTAATTTTACACAATTTATGAAAATTAAAAAAAAATTCCCGGAGAGCTCTAACGAAATATTCATTAAGCGATAGAAAAATTGAACTGCTCTATTCTCTTCTATTTTAGCCGCATCTGCACTGAATCCCGAATATCAATCACTTCCTCGAGTTCAACGTAATCCCCCAACTGAACTGAGTCATAAAAATTGTACAGGATGGCTGGATCAAGCGAAAGCATTGGTCCATTATTTTTAAAACAAATCAATAAACCTTTATACGCTGTATATTCTTCGTTTTATTATTCTCACGACCACCTCACGTCTGACATTGTAGCCTATATAATTATCTCACTTCTCTCATTACTCTTCAGCTTAAATACGTATACATACATATATATAAATATATACATACATATTCATACGCGAGACTCTAGTTAATCCGTTTTAAATTGGTTTTCTCCATTTAAACGTTTAATTTATCATCGGCCTTTTGGCAGCGTTATTATTTTTCATCTCATCATTCTTTTGAACCTTATGTTATTCAATTTGTCGCTGGATTTTCTCGTCTATTACTTTCTCAGAAACAAATTTTCTAAATTATCTATCCACAAAAATCCAATAATTTTAGGACATTGGTAATTAGAACATACCGGCCACAGTGAAATTCAATTCTAGAGAAAACGATCGCCATTCATTTAACAACATTAATTCATGTTTTTGCTCTAATTTTTTTCAATTTCTACACTCATTGGCTCGAGAGAATTAAATCATTCTTGAACATTGTTCATCCATCCAACTCCTTGACTATTTTTCCCTCGTAAAGAAAAGTTTGTTAAATTATTTCATCAATTGAAATCATATAGCACTGACTTAATTAAACTGATTCTACCATCTGGGAAGGTACCTGTTACACGTTTCATTCGTTATGTTTCCTTTATCTTCCATTTATCTTATGTTTCTTTGTGCAAACGACAATTAAACCGGATCTAATGATCGTGTACATATGTGCACTTATACTATTGCTTCATTATTTAATGGTCTGTATCACTCGTTCTACAACTAATGTGGTTTAACATTAGACCGGTTGGACTCTAAGATCTGCACTAATTGATCTCTCTATTGCTCGAGTCGCCAGGACTCTGGGGTGACTAATTAGTTACGAATTAATTTATATTGTAAGTTTTTTGAGATCTTTTCATGTTTCTGGTAGGTGTTGCAGGTATGAAAATTCAATAGAAGAATCTAGCACTTTTTGCGAGGAGTTTCTGACTTTTTTCTCCTGTATTTTTATTGATTTTTTCATTTTTCTGTTGAAATTTTATTGAATAAATTCTATTAAAAAGTCCAGAGATTTTGATATTTCTGTAGAAAATTCTTGAACAGTTTTTATTCGTTTCTCATAATAAATTCCCCGAAAATCCTCATAGGAAAATCAACATCTATCGAATTTTTTTTATGAAAAAAAATACCCATTGGAAACACAAGTAAGAGAGTTGCATGATTTTTAATTGAATTGTAATAGAATTATTGTGGAGCTCCAGCAGAAATTCAGTGGAATTTCCCCGAGAAATTGCTAGTTTTTCTATTAAACTTTTTCACACGTGATTACCCGTGGTGAATCGTATCAAGTACTCTCCCGTTCGGAATGCAAGCGAAGCTAATCCAAGCGTCATTTCCATCCCACCTTGAATTTCATTGTATGCCACAATAAATTATGTACAACGACGCCCCGCAACCCTCGACCTAATTTTTAATAGCTAGAACTTCTCAATGTTTTTCCGTTTTTTTTCCACTTTTTTTGTCTCATGCTACATAATACGTGCGTTCGCTAGTGACTCACGCATACGCAAAATTCTTCATTTACATTTATAGAATAATACATTTGTTTTTTTATAATCGTTTTCTTGGGTTTTTATTCACGTTTTATTTTTAATGGTAGACTGAGAAACAACCAGGAATACGGTAAAGTAGCCTCGGCACTCGATGATTATTGTAACGTTGAAGAGCTTTTTTATTATTCATGGGTTAAGTCAGGAGTGGAGATGTTTTTAAACAAATTGACAAATTTTTACAACAATTTTTGTCGAATCTACGCGATATATTTTAATTATTCAAAGTCTTGGTATATTGGAAATCAGTATATAACTCAAGTAAAAAAATTAATATCAAACCATCCGAATTAAATTCCGTAACAAACACGAATCGAACTGTTCACAGAATTTCAATAGAATTTCGTAGAAAAATCACACGTTTTTCTATTAATCATCTTCTTCACTCCACCCCTAAACCCCTCCCACTAAAGCTCCCTCAAAAGTAATTCGCAACTCGCGAATTGAAAACATTCACGAAAAAAGAGGGTTAAAATATCAATTTACTCATTTTATTGTTTTTCCGTTAGAATCGATACTAAATCGAACATCATCAAAGTGTTAATTGATTTATTGTTATTGACACAGCGCGAGACTGACTAATTAATGTTTCATGTATAATTTTTCATTCAACGTGTTAATTACTTTCATATTCCCAGCATGTCGTACCTCCTGTCGTATCAACGAACACAGAATTCTTAATTAATATTATGAAAATAACTCATGACTGTGTACTCCATTACTCCGGAATATTATCGATTGACCATTGAATTTCCTTCTATTTTCATCCCAAAACGACTCATGAGGCTGGGGAAAATATGCTGTGTACGTTGAACAAAATTAGACCATGCTTAATTAAATTTAATTCATTCGAGCACTGTTTTTAGAAAATAAATATTCCAATTGCTACATTTATAGTTGCATCATTGAAGCAATTGACGAAGTAATCATTCACTATTTATCTCTCAACCTTTTCAAACAAAATGGCAACACGAATAGTTGGTCTAAATAAACTGTTCCTCTCTGTCACACAATTTTTTTCGTCTGTCTCCATTTATTATTTGCTCACTAGTCACAACAAGCACTCCTTTATTACAGGCCTGATTATGCCAATTAATGAACTTTAATATTTAATTAATTACCTGAAAGACTATGAATTAATCGTTACAGTCAATTATCTATAATTTTAAATATTTTCTCAGTGTGGAATTCATTTTATCTCTCATCACGTGTTTATTTTGTCAAACTATTCAAATCTGATTCAATACCATTGAATATTGACCCCACAATATTCTCAATCTCCCACGTTACACGATAATACAAGTTGAATTCAATTGATTGCTAGGGTACATTAATCTAAAACGCTTTTCAAATTGTTTTTAATTCCCATTCAATTTTAGTAAATTGTAAAATAAATTATAAATTCGTAAGTAATTGAAATAGACACTGAATCTAAGACAGAAGATATTCTGCTGAGACTGTCTTGCTTCTGGCAATGGAGGGGGGTTGTTTAATATTTATTGAGATTTTTTTTTGTTATTCAGTTAATTGTGTTCTTCGTAGTCCTCGGGGTGGGTGTAGGGGAGAATTATTTTTAACGCAATTTTTAATAGTATCTAGATGCCTCGACAGCAGCCTCAATCGTCTGCTCGCATGCCTCGCACTTCTCCCTCGTGTCTTTGCTGGAAAAATATCGTGTATTTTAGTATTATTGATGTTTAATAATGTCAGCTATGTGAATATGTCAATGTCAAAGTGATAAAACAGGAGGAAAGGTCAATTTTTCTCAAAAATTTTCTTTTAAAGATTTTTTTGGGTAAAATTTTCATCTTTACAAACATTTTTTTGCTCATATTTTCCCCTAAAATTCCTTCACCTCACCGTAAATGATAAACTAAAGAAAATATGAAATTGGCTCATTAACTTACATCATATAAAAACTCATAGAGTAAACAAACATTTAAATGTCGAATAATTAATGTGAGATTAAAAAGTCCAATCAAAAAACAAGTTAATTTGTCTGCATGTTCTCCCATAAATAAGTAGCAGAATAAAATACGAACTTCACTCATTAACATTCATCATATCATCAAAACCGATAAGAATGTAAACAAACGTTCAACTGAGGGGCAACTCAAGTCTGAGATTAAAAAATTGAACAAAAAAGTAAAATTTTCTCGCGCCGAATGGAGCACTGAACGAAATACGAAGACCCATTACCTTTCATCATATCAAAGCTGATATAAAAGTAAACAAACGTCCAAAAGTAGAATTATTATTAGCGTCTGAGATTAGAAATTGAGATAAAAATTTCCTCCAAAAATACGAAACGATGTCAAGGCCTCCCCTTTTATCACAGTAAACACTGATAAATGTCTCACCCTATCGAGTTCCTCCTTAGTATTGTCCTCGAGCGCCCTGATATCCTCCATTGTGAGACCATACCAGCGGTCAATCCAACAGAACACCTGTCGATGAAAATTGGTGAATAAACGTCTCTCAGCCTTCTGGATGAAGCTCTCCACACGTGTCTGCAGTCCAAACCACTTGAATTCACATGTTACGAGTTTGTAGCACGTCATAACGGGGTCAACATTGTCTTTCCACTTTGGTCCGACCAGCGGACCACGATTAGTTTTTTGGGACTTGAATTTCGTTGGATCCTCGTCCTCTTTGTAATCAGCGCTTGCTATTGGATCATTGGCTATGTCTATGTGTATCACCTCTCGCATTTTAAGTTTATCAGCTGACAGTTCATGTACCTGGGGTCAATCAACGATAATTTATTTGATAATGCAGATGATGAAATGCAAAAACAGTTCGAGTTTACTATTGTTCTTACATTCTGCTGGTTTCCCTTGTCAGCGATGTGGAAGGACTCAATCATGATGACGAAATTATCCTTCATGTATCCAGGATTCTAAAGAGGGGAATTAATTCGATTAGAAGAGGATTGAAGAGAAGTATTGGACAGTGGCGAAGTGACTTTAATTCTCCATTTATCTCGTTAAGTGGGTGATCACTGGAATGATTCCTCATTGAGATAATTGCATTTTTAGAACGATGCAAAATTGAATCTGCAATCTTCTCAATAATTAGTCAATTAGACTTTTTTCTCGGGCATTTATACTTTTACACAGTGACTTCAGGGGAAAATGTTACGATAACTTTTTGAAGCTGACAATATGTCCAACAAGAATGTTTTCTAACAATTTTTACAACAATGAGACAATTCAACATTTTTGTTTTTCGTCTCATCTTCTGCCCGAACAATTTCCAAATGTAAAAAAAAATCAATTTTTTTGTGATTCCCAAAAAAATCTCCCCGAGATTTTCCCTCCTGAATCCCCTCGGCATCAATATCCGTCAAGACATGAACAATCGACTTATTCTACTCTGTTGTCACTTCTCCACACAAATAGTCCTTTCAACTCACAGTTATGACTGTCTTGCAGTATGGATAGGCGTTCCATGCCTCCTCATGTATCTCCAACGAGCTCTTTGGTAATAATAGTCGAATAAAAGCTGGTACTTTGCTAGCAAGATGATATATCTTGTATGTATACTGTCCAGACGAATATTTACCACCTAGCAGTGGAGTATCCGTGAATGGCTCATTTTTCAATACTTCGATGCCTTCACCACCACCTGTGTTATTTTTACTCGCCTCCGCCACGGAGTACAGTTGAGCCACTTGGTACTGCATTACAGAAGGAATAAAAATCATTAATGACCCATTTATTTCCCTGGAACATCCTCATTGGGATAACGAATTCGTTCTTATGGCTATTGCTGATTGACAACGCTGGCTGCACCAATTACTGCACTATGGTTACTCAATGAGGTACTAATGACTCTGGATCAAAAATCGAGGCAGGGCAATATGCAGTAGCTTGCATTTACATTTTTACTGAGTTATTTACCCCTCTCATTTCGCATTTCATTCATACTCTCGTAAATTCGTTGGAATTTCATTGGGAGTATCGAAATGCACTTTTGAAACTTTTGACTTTTTTGGAAATTACAAATCGTTGGATTTCGGTATGAAATTGCGGAAGCAACGCGTGGAAATATTCATTCATTCATACTTTACGCTGTTAAAATTCCATTTTGTAAAAATTAGTTTTACTTCAGCTCTTGAAGATATAATCGAAATTTTCAATTGTTTAATCGTTTAGGATGAGGACAAAATTGTTTTTGGAGTGGACAATCGACCTTTTATAAATTATTCATGAGAGGAACTCGTAATTTGGAAAAATGTGTTTTTTCGGTAATTGAGCCATTCTCATCCTTAAAAAATGGACTTTTTAATTATTGCTCCAATTTATGATATTCTCTAGAATATCTCATTTCCTTTTGGTACCTTGTATAATTTCATACGAAAAAAGCAAATAATTCTAAGAAATTCCCTATTAATAAAGACCCTTTAAATGACATTTTGCAAACAATCAAATTTTCTATCCCACTCGCTAAAATGTTCCTGTGAAATTTTTTCGTACGTGCATTGTCACCACAATGAAACAACAAAAACTCATAAAAATGCCCCCCAATTACCCTCAATGACAGAAATTCCTAAACCCCAAAATTACCCAGCAACAACTTGACACTCAATCATACCCTCAACCCGCATATTCCACAATCCCCCGAATCATCTGAAATTGCTGAGCCCAATAAATGCATCGTCACGTACGTGCTCTAATAAGCCCTTCCCCCCTGTGATTTAATATCACCTGAATAACAAAAAAGAATCCAAGAAAATAGTATTAGAGCCACAAGAGAGCTCTGACGTACCTCTTCGACGTTGAGTGGCAGGGTGACGCGGCTGTAACATAAAAAAATATGACAGGATTATTAAAACATGTCAAAGAAGCCCGTAAGTCTATAACCGGAAGTCTTCGGATAAAATTGAGCCCACGAGGCTCATCTCCCCCGAAAAATCCCCCATCGACGATTGCCCTGACATTTCAATCAAACGAGTCTGGAAAAAAAATGAGGAATCAATCATTCCGAAGAAAACAACGCGTGTCACGTTGGCAGATGCCATGTTGCAGCGGCCAATTGTCAAGTAAACCGAAAAATCGATAGCGCACCGAGACAATTAAATTCGACCGGATGTCACAAAGTTTCGCCCGCCCACATGCCACCTCAAGACCCCCCAGAGGCAAAAGAAAACGTCATCGATCCGTCAAAACAGCGGCCCGCAGTCAAATCGAAGGGACAAAAATGCCCAAAGTAATTCGAGGTCAGGCGTCAACGAGTCGAGCCCCCGAGGCTCGTCCACAGGGCGCCCTAGGGAGCCCACGACCCCCACAAAACGGATAAATCAAGTCACAAATCCGGGGCATGCAGTAGTCACGCGTCTCCCTCGTTCCCCTAAACCCCCCGATAAGATAACACTGGCATAAGACACGACTGAAAAAAAGTAAACGTAGATGATTCACTCACTATTCCTTGATGAGCATCTTCAGTTGTCGGAGCACATGGACTGAGACGTGACAATTTTATTCACCGTTGGTCACTCACTGGTGTTCAATACTCTTATTAATTATTCCTCCCTTTTTTGGAACTAGAGGCACGTAACAATGATCATACCACTGAAACACCACCAACCCTCGACCTTCGGTGATTTCACACTGGCGCGGCCTCGAGTCGCTCGCTTTTATCTAGCTACAGGCGCACTGCTGGCGGTTGGGCCTCACCACTTGGTCACTTGGGTATCACGAATACGTATATCAGTGCCTTTGAATACCACACAATTTTATTTCCCTCTCCTGAATATTATTTCCTTTTTTGCCGCACTAACAATTACCCCGGGGGAGCAGGCGAACTGACGGAAGTACCGGAGTTGTTCGGTTGGCGCTTTGATACGGGGGGTGTGCCCCCTCTTCGCACGGAATTACGTGGACGCGTGTGCCCCTCCAATCGCGGTTGCGCGACTGGAGGGCAGAGGGGTCTTGAGGAGTTTTCGCCCTCTCGTGGGCCGCGGGGGAGACTCGGTGGACTAGCCCCTCCAATCGTTATGGCTAGTTCCACTGGAACGACGTCATTGGAATTTGAAAAGGTTTGTTGGGCATGTTGGACAATACATGACGAAATCTAGTGGATTGGGTAGAAGATTATGGTTTTGGAATGGTTCTGGTCAACCATTCGGCAGGTCAATTTAATAGAAAAAATCGTCTTTACCATTTTTTCGACTGAGGTCTTTTCTGCAGGAATTTCTCGACATGAATTTTGTGATTTTGTGATTTTTTTTTTCTCTTCGCATTTGTGAAAAATCACACAAAAACCTTAGAAAATTTGGGCAGGAGTTCCTCCAGAAAAATCTAATTCTGTTCTATTGAAAAAACAGCACAATCACTCAATGGATTGAGTTTATGATATAAATATTTCAGAATCTTGAGAAAATATATTCGCCAATAACTCAGTAGCGAAGTGATAAAATGAGAAACTCAACTTAAATAAGCTTTTGGTGAATATCTGTGATTCCAAGGGCGATGGGAACAGTATTAGATAAAATCCTTCAAGAGCGATATGAAAACTACAAGAAAAGTCCATAGAGATTACTCCGCTCATTCACAAAAACTTACCTCGAAGGTGATTTATCTCGTTTCAGCACTTCCGTATTGGATTGACGGAGGAGTTTTTGATGAGTATCTCCGAAACCAAGGGAGATCGGTCATTACGATAATACTTCTCCCACTTGGTTCTACGAGAATGGTCCCTGGAAAATTTTCCTTATCTCCCTTAGGCTTTGAGACATCTCCCAAATCCAAAGTTTCTTTTTTCATCTTCACCAAGACTGATGACTAATTGTAAACCTCGAATTGGTACAAAGGATATTTTATGCTGATAACTTGGGTTTGTGATACTCTCCTGTTTCGAATAATGAGAATTCCAGAATAATTCCACCAATAAAAAAAAAATTGAACTACTGTTTTTCCTCGCAAAAAATTATGAAATTGCAGCCGAGGAATTTTATAGAAAATATCGAATTCTACTGATTTTTCCTGTAGAATATTTCCTATTGAACATCTCAATTGAAAAAAAAACCTAACAGAAAGTCCCACCGAAATCAAATGGAATTTTCTAGCGAATTTCAATACAATTTTGTTTGTCTTTACGTTTTTCAATGGAAATTAGTCACCCGTGAATTCGTCAACACTTCAAATTCCAAGCGCCGCCTCGATCGATGCCCTCCGCCGACGATTGTAAATCCTCACCCTCCCCACGGGCCAATGAGAGCCCCCCTAGGCGCCCCCAATGCCCCATGCGTGCTCACAACCAGGTTTAAAACCCAGCAAACAGAGGAGTGGGGAATGTTAAAAAAACGATCACACGGGGCCGGAAATGGCGGAGCGTGATTGATTCCCCGAGAATCATGTACGTGAACGGTCGCTCGTTGGCAAAGATTCGATAATGACGTCAGTTTTTGCACTGGAACACGTGGGAATAGGACGCCAACTCCAATCAGTATCGCCGATTTTCTGGGAAATGTGAGTCTCTCCAGTAATCGAGACTTCATAGATAAATTGTCAGTGAGTTTAGTGCATTCTCAGCGGTGACACACACACACACGAGCAAACAAGGCGTTTTCTCCCATCCGTTGCTCACTTTCAGTGGTGACCGATTTACCGGGGGAATTAACGTCCACCTGCCCCCGAAATCAGCCCTGGGGTGAGGAAAAATGAGAGAACAGGGCCCAACAACTGGTGCAAGTGTCACTCGCAACTCGTGGATAACAGAATTCCTTATTCTTACGAGTTTAACGACCGCCCTCATGTAGCGAAAGTGAATTGAGTGATAGTGCATTCACTATTGTGGTCCGAGGGAACTCGTGCGAGGTAAAACGACGTGAGTGCAAGTGTCTTAATTAACGTATCTTCATTAAAATGAGTGAGAAAACTTCAACTATTTGATGAACTATTTGATGTGAATTGCAAATGCAGTTGCACAGAGAAAAAAATTAATCCCAAACGAATGTACTTGCTGCAAATGTCCAAAATGAGAGATAAATTCACTCAACAACTCATTTATTTTCTCAGTGTACCGCTAACGTTAAAAAAAATTCAACAGTGTAGTGTCATAAGAGCACCCCAAATCTCCAAGGATAGTGCATTCACAATTGTGGCTCGAGGAACTCGTGTGAGGTAAAACGACGTGAGTGCAAGTGTCTTAATTAACGTATCTTCATTAAAATGAGTGAGAAAACTTCAACTATTCTCAGTGTACCACTAAAATTAAGAAAATTCCAACAGTGTAGTGTCATAAGAGCCCAAATCTCCACTGAACCATAAAAAAATGCAAGTGAACTAGCTGTTCCCCACCCTTCCCTCCAAAAAAAAACCAACCGACAATAAACCAGAAAATATGGACGAGTGCATGTTGAACGACCTGCTGGAGTGTTCGGTCTGCCTCGAGAGATTGGACACCTCCAGCAAGGTTCTCCCCTGCCAGCACACCTTCTGCAAGAAGTGTCTGGAGGAGATAGTGAGCACGCACCGCGAGCTGAGATGTCCAGAGTGTCGAGTGCTGGTGGACGTGAAGGTGGACGACCTCCCCCCAAACGTCCTCCTGATGAGAATCCTGGAGGGTATGAGGAACGCCACCCCGAAGAGTGGCAAGCCCCACACAAGGGCACTGAGCACCCCTCAGCGTCTGTTCGGTGGTCACCAGGTGACACCAGCCCCAGTCCCGACAAATCCATCGCCAATAGTCCTGGCTGTCGACCCAGCACGCCACGCCAATGCCTCAGCCAAGCAGGTACACCTGCACAATCAGCCTTACGGTCGTGCCATCTACGACTACATCTCCAAAGTCCCCGGTGACTTGAGCTTCAAGAAGGGGGAAATCGTTGTTCTGCGAAAGAAGATAGACAACAACTGGTATTTCGGGGAGTGTGGAGCGAATCACGGGGTCTTTCCCCTGTCCTACGTCCAGGTGATGACGCCCCTGCCACCGCACGTGCCCCAGTGCAAAGCCCTCTACGACTTCCGAATGACCAACGACGAGGAGGACGGCTGCCTCACCTTCAACAAGGGAGAGGTGATAAGTGTGATAAGAAGAGTGGACGAGAACTGGGCTGAGGGCAAGCTTCTCGACAGAATAGGAATATTTCCACTGGCCTTCGTCGAGCTGAACAGCGTAGCACGAGCCCTCATGAAGCTCTCGACCAACGTCCAGCCGGGACCCTCTCGAGTGGCTCCACCAACTCCAACCAATGAGGAAACAACCCCTCTGATCCCCACGGATCACACGAGAAACGTGCAGACACCGAGCCAGAATAATCCCAGTGCTCCAGTGACAGGGGCTCTGGCAGTCTCAGACTCGAGCTCAACGGTTTCCTCGGGGGGCAGCTCCACGACGACAACTCCAAACACTCCCAACAGCTCGAGCACCTCAAGCAGCTCCAGCACAGCACCCAGCAGCCCCATCAGCCCTGCTACCTCACCACCAGCTGTTGGCAGTCGTCATACTGCCAAAAGGCACAGTTTCACTGCTATGAACACTGGGCATCATCAGCATCCCCATCATAGACATTCAGCTGAGATCCTCAGCCCTCCACTGGATGCCAATGGGGGGAGCAACAGCTCAGGCGGTAACGAGGCTTTCTCGACGACAGGTAATTTGGGGGGTAACGGACAAAACTGACCGGTCGATCACACGCCACTGACCGAAGGCCCATTACTCACTATTTTTCGGCAGAAAAATGCGACGGAATTTCGCGTGACAAAAATGACCACAGAAAATCTCGCTCATCATGTTACCTTTTTACTTCGAAATTCGACCCTGGGCTGAGCTTTGGACCCCAGAGCTCTCCAAATATTATGTTTGAGAGAGTTCTTTATTTAGTTCTCAAATGAGAAGACTTCCGACATTATTTATCCAATGAAAAATGTTATCCGACTGTTTTTCTATAATTTAGCTTTATAGATTCTACGATAATAATAAATAAGAAAAGTGCTACGAAACTTTTCTGATTTTATTTGGAATTCCGTACTAAAGTACTATTAACCAAACTTTCGATTTCCGTTTCGGCGTCATTCATAATTTTATTCAAATTTCTAAAGAAATTCATGAAAAATATGACAACGGGAAAAAATTACTGACAATTGGGCAAGTTGACCGGTCAGTTTGCAGCACGAGGTATGCGTTAAGCCAGAAATTGTGAGAAAATGGTAAATTTCCGGCTGACTTGACGCATGTAAAAAATAACTCTCATTCCTACAGGTAATGCTTCTTCCGGGCCTGAACACAACATCAGGCATCGGCGCAGTGGTAGCAGTGACCTTGTCCTTGCTCAGCCTTCCTCGAGTCTGCCAGCCTCCAGCAGCAGTAATCTACCAGCTGCCTACATCGCTCTTTACCCTTACAAACCTCAGAAGGGGGACGAACTCGAGCTGCGGAAGGGGGGGATCTACATGGTCACCGAGAGGTGCCAGGATGGCTGGTTCAAGGGGACTTCGAATAGAACGCAGAAGTGCGGGGTTTTCCCGGGGAATTATGTGGCACCTGCCAAGTGCCAGAGGGGAATCTGTCGGGTCACTCCCACCAGCACTCACCAGACTGCTACTCTGACCACTGTGCAGAGTGCTGGGGACACTAGGGGGACTGTCACTTATACCAAGAGCAAGGGGGCGCAGCAGTCTTACAGCCCCAGGTCGCTTCCGCCACCTGAATTGCCCCCCAGGGCCGTCAGTCCTTCGCCAGCGGTGTCCGCTTCTTGGCATGGACAGGCTCAGGGGCAGAGCCCACCCAGGGCCAGTGAGCAGGGGAATCCACTGGGGAGGAGTCACAGCGCTGTTATGACTTCTAGTGTCGGTGAGACAGGTTTTCATTTTTTTAAGGGGAGATTGTGCGAAGATTGGGGGAGATAGGAGACGTTGGGGAGGCTGTTTTGGGTTAAGCAGTCGCAAAACAAAATGAATAATTTAATTAAATGTGATTGAGGGCATCAAGAACTTTGAACTTTTTTCTCGTTGAAAGTCGAGTTTTAATTGCTTTTATCCATTAATTTAGTTGAAATATTTGGTGTTGGGAAATGTCTTAGATTAAACTTTCTAAATTCATTTTTTTATGTTTTACTCATTTTTTTTTCCTTATATTCACTCTGTAAATCTGATGAAAGATAATTGGCTGCACGCTTGAACGAATTGAAATCAATGAAAAATAGAATAAAATCAAGATTTTGTATAGAAAAAATCAAATTAAATGAGATAAAATTGAATAAAAAATTCTCAATCAATCCTTCCAGCTTCCCCAGGCAAGACGATGCTGTCACCCCCGTCCACAGCGACCTCGCCCGCAGCCACAACCTCCTCCGACATCAATCGAAGTCCATCGAACAGCTTGAGGATCACTGGGGGCATCACACCACCTCCAAACATCTCTGTCGCAGCTGCGCCGACAAAGTCCAATGAAAAAGTAAAGGTCACTGCTCGTTACTGATCAATCCCCTCGATTCTTCCACCAATGTCAACTCTAACGCCTCCAATAATTGTTACAGACCAAGGAGAAGAAGGAGAAGGGCGTATCCCTGATGAGGAGGCTCACGAATATCAAGAAATCCAAGTCTCCACCTCCAGCCACTTACTCCATGGACAATCCAGTCTTCGAAGACGGAAATTTTGTCACCTCTTTGGACACTGTTCACGTTCGGTGAGACTCATTCAAATTCACAGGATGTTGCATTGTGCTTCATTACACGTTTTATTTATCAATTAATACGCGTTTAATTCGCATCGCATTTTGATTCATTGCATTTGTGTTAGTGTTTTTGTTTTTGTCAAGGAGAATGGGGTAAAATGGATCAATTTGGGTGAATTGAAGTATAAGTATAAGCAAATTTAATAGAAAAACTTTTTTAATGAACTTCCAACTATTTTTTGTACAAATTTTATGAAAAAAGATCATAAATGTTTATTTGCATTTCTATTTTATAAAAAGATGAGAAATTTTCTCCGGGATTTTGTGATGAAAAAAAAATATGAAAAAAGAAACTTGAAAAATTAAAAAAACGGTCCATTTATCCCCAATTCCCCCAATTTTTTGTTCTGCATAATTTATCGTCATGCACTACTAACGTAGTTGGCAATAATCCAAAACACATGTGACGAGATAAAGAATAATACGAGAGAATAGGTAAAAAAATGGTATTGCAATGATAACATGACCGAATTGGGATCAGTTCGGGGTCCTGTCCAAGTCAGTTGCTCCAGGTGGTACCCAACCAGGACGGAGTGTCCCCAAATCATCTTCGAGTGTATCCTGGAACGGTTCAGGGGAGTGTCACAGCGTCACAAAGAGTTAAGCACAAGGAACGGCCGTCGTTGCCGATTTCCTTTGTCCAGAGGTTAGTCATTCGACTGCTGCTTTTAGATATTTTTTGTTAATCCAGTGTCATTCGTGGAATGGTATGTCATGAGCTTCTGCTCTGATTGCACTGCATGCTGTTGTTGGCCTTTGTATTCACTCATCAGTCGGCGGATTTGGGGGAGAGATCGGGGAGTAATGGGAGATGTTTATTTGCAGGTCTGGGGACGCTGGATGTGCTGTTGCTGTCTCGGGGAATCATCATCGAAAGAGCAATTCACTCGATGCGGGGATGGGGAAGCAGAGTAAACAGCAGACAGCTACTCGTGAGAGGTGAGGACGTTTGATGGGGTGAAACAGCTGTTTATTTAGATGGTTTGGGGTTTAAGGAGATGAGGGATTCTGAGAATAATGCTTGGAAAATTTATGCTCTAGAATTTTATTAATTGTTCATTGTTTGTTATCCTAATGATCAATGAAAAAAAAAAACATTTGAACATTTAATTTTTTGATGGTTAACGAGAAAGAAAAAATTATGAATTTATTCAAATTGAGAAATAATAATTTTCTATGAATATAGAATGATCTTAAAACATTTCTTTTTCCACAGAGAACGCGTCAACCGTTTTCGGTGTATTGTCCCGTACCCCCCAAACAGTGAATTCGAGCTGGAATTGCGTGTCGGTGATATAATATATGTCCACAAAAAGCGTGACGACGGATGGTACAAAGGGACCCAACAGCGTACAGGACGTACTGGTCTCTTCCCAGCGAGTTTTGTCGAGGCTTTCTGAGACACGACAAATGGTCGTCTCGTTCTAGAGACTTGCATATGAAGAGAAGTCGTAGAAGGGACAGCCCACAGAAACAGTAAAATGAAAATGACATTCGATATAATTAAATTGAGTGAGTAGTCTATTGACTGAGTCAAGTGCCGAAAGTATAGTAGGGGAATTGATAACTGCCATGGCTGAAGAATGAACAAATTATAGTAAAGTAGGCATTCACTCGTATGCCGAATTTGTGTGCAATTTTCATTACTGCCAATGGTGGTAATTAGGGTGGAATTATCATGGATCTGAGGTTTGATCGATCTTCTTTTTACGCTCAGACTCGATGAGTATCAATTATAGTAGAATCGAGTCATGTGGTGACACGTCTTTTTAACTAAGCGACATTTCAACTGGTCAATTTTAACTACGACATATCAACTGTTTTTTTTGTTCTCAATTACTACATTTTCAAGAATTTGCCAAAATTTCTCAATTTTCATTTCTGTTTTTATTTTTTACGTTCTAATAAACAACGTAATCGAGCTCAATTTAACCACTCAACTGCCACGTCATTAATTAATATCACGCAAAGATTCAATTTTTTTCCTACTAACAATTGTAGGCGATCCATAATTTAATATTAATAATTTATTTAGCAATTTATTTTTGAAAATTTGATCTCAATTTGCTACCTGTCTTTTTTACTGAATCTGTGCAAATTTTTTGGTAAGTAAACTGTTCGCCTACCAATAATTTGGCTCCTCTGGAGCTCTCTATAAATGTCAGAGGCATTGTGTGAACAATTTACTGTTTTTCGAGTGACTGAATTAATTTAATTTAATTTCGTGTGGATTTTCCTGTGGATGACGTAATTGTTTATGCGAATTTGTAAACACACGAATATTTTGCTTGATGGTTGACGTTTTAAGAAATTTCGGGATAGATTTTCTACGAATATCATCTGTCTGTTCTTTATTTCAACTTTAGCAGTTGAAATATTATTAGTTGAAATGTCGCCTAGTTGATAAAACATGGATTCGTTTTATGTTTAATCAGTAATCATTAGGGAAAATTGTGTCTTTGTCTTGTGGTTATCATTGGGAATTTATAAGACTAACTTGATTGAGACTTATGAAAATGCCATTTTTTGTACAGTTGTATTCAGGCACTTGTGTATTGCATGAACATTGCCGAGTTCTTAGTCTTTTTTATTGATTTTTCTGTGAATTTTCTTCATTAAAATTGTTAGAGATGACTGATTATGAGAGGGAAAATTCGAAGGAAGTTTTTTTATTTCAAAATTTTATGTATGAAAAGTGCTCATTTACAGAATTATTTAGCAACTAAATACATTCGTCTCGTGGAAATGTTATTTTAACGGTTTCCAGGGGTTTTACATCTTTTTTACTATTTTTATCGCTGTCCATTAGCTTTCACGTGGTTTTTAGCCATTTTTCGATAATTGTTTTTACATTTTTATTTCGTCAATTTATTCGTTTTAGGATTTTTAATGGGTTTTTAGAGCATCATTGGTGAAATACCGCTGTCTCTTGTGTTCAATGCACGAACAGTATTCGGTTCCTTTATTATTTACTTACAGAATGACAGATTAAAGCTGTAATCGTCCTCGTCACGAACACTCAATTTGACAATGCACATATTAACGATAAAGCATATCCTGTAGCTGAAATACTCTTGAATGAATCAAGTGGATACTGATTATTTGAATGGAAACGTGACAACGTACTTAGACTGTAAATTCACTCAACTAATTTTATTTATTTGTTTTATATGGAATATACTGTGTAGCCAAAACAATAGCGGAAGGAAATATATAATATACATAGATTGTATTATTGAATAGTTGCATTGATTACTATAGTTTTTGGTAACGATTCAATTGTACCTAAACGCTTCCCTCGCGAGTCGCAACTCCATCGTACAGTCATCAATTTTCCAAATACTCTTGCTCTTAAAGAATGAACATTTAGGTAGAATAAATTTAAAAAAAAATTTAACGATTAATTAATCCGTTATTTTGGACATAAATTGAATATTGAGGGATGGAAAATGAAAATGTGTCATAATCGAGACTCCGCGAGTGTTCAAGGCTTCTGTCGGATAGGGTAACGTCTGTACTGCGTTTAGATAGGAAAATGTATTGATTGATTAATCACGCATAATTCGAGAGTTCGTAATTGATAAAAAATGTAAATGAGTATTTGTAAGTGAGATGGGAAAATTGAGTGGAATGGAATTTTTTGTGTTCAGGTACGTTTTCTGGATTCAATTCAACAATTATAATCGAAGAGTTGAGATTGAGGGGGCGAAGGGGTGATGGAAATCTACTGGAGTCGGGGGAAATCTGGGTCATGAATTCTCCAAGTATTTTCCACTTTCAATCTCTCTCGTTTAATCTCAAAAAAAATTTCAACTTGTCTCAAATTTTTTAATCCCCTTTTGACGGAGAATTCATAACGCAGTTTTCCCCCGCCTCAGTATTTTTTTCACACCCAAGGCCCCTCAACAATGACATTTTAATCTTCAGCACGAATTTAATAACGCACAAGCACAATGTCAGAATATTTTCGCTGACTTTTTTCGAAAAATAATACTTCACTACTTTAAGATTGAACAAAAACTAATGAATAAAAATCATTGACACAAACTATTGGTAGGTAAATTCTTCGATTATTTTTGGATGTTACCGCAAAATGGCCGTCGTACACCCCCTCCCAAAATGAAGATAATATTTATACACCCATTTTGTATGACTGTAGATCAGTAAGTCACATTTTATGATAAAATAGGTGGTAAAGGAGATTAATATTGTACCATATAAGCACAAACAGAATAATTGACATTATCGTCTTGGACGAGTTTTACGAGCTTCATCCCACCCACAACGATGGGCTCACTGAGCAATTTTTAATTTATCGATTGAGTAATAATGACGTCCAAATTATTTATTGTAGCGAAGTAGTGGGTTTATGGAGGTAGACGAGGAAACCAAACTGTAACGCAATTTTAATGGTTCAAATTATCTACGTTTTATTAACTGTGGGCAAAGGAATTCAGAGACATTTATTCTGCGGGATGCAGAGGTGGGAGAAGATTTATTCAGTAGAGAATGGCGAGACAAGTTTTTGAGAATTTTTTGAGGGTTTTTTTTTTGTGAAAAAATTTTAATATTTACAATTGCGATTTTGGAATGTTTTTTCATTGCTGAATATGAAAATTGGGCGAAAAATACTGGACAGGATTTTATTTAATCTCAAAACCTTTGAAGGCTCATTTTTTCATTTTGATGAATTAAAATAAATAACTAATGGTATTGGTTTTTCGTAATTGATTTTGTAGTAATAATAGAGCTACAAAAAAGGTTTTAACATAAAAAAAATACAAACGCCCTGAGATATTCATTCGAAGAAAAAAATACTTCTCTTGAAATTTTCTACTGAATTTTAAAAATAGCAAATGTTTTCACGTACTCATCCGGTACCCACCGAAACAATTGTTGAAATGATAACAAACGAACGCCGATCAGCTAGTAGTACTTCCAAACATAAAAAACTTGACGATGAAACAAATTCCTACGTAACAAAGAACGAAAGAAGGAAAAGCGGAATCTCTTGATGTTGTGCCCATGCGTAATTTACACACGTAGCATTCTCTAATATATTTCATTAATCGAAGGAACAAGAAAATGTAATAAAGGTGGAGAGAATATGAGTGAAGTCATTGTCTTGGAGTTTTATTTATCATTCATTCCAGTACTATCGGTTTTCCGAGTTCAATTGAAATTATTCTATAAAAAAAATTGAATCTGATTTTTCTGTACAACTTATTCTACTGAGACATTTTCTATATTATTCCCTCATTTCAAATTTTTAAAGTTTTTTTATTTGATTTTTTTTCACGGAGGGAGGAGAAAAGTAGAGGGTAAAATTGATGAAAATTATGTAGAGGAATTTCTGCAGAAAATGTCTGAATAGAATGAGTTGTCTGGAACAATGAAATTTTACTGATTTTTTGAATAAAATCGTTTCTATCGGACATTTTCGTCCCAAACCAATCTGTTAATTCCCACAAAACCTAATCCTGAAATCAACTCGCCTTACCTCCCCCCTCAATTTCCACTGAACCCCCGCCTAAAGCTTCAATTTTCAATAATCATGAGGAACATCACGCGACACATCGTTCAAAAGAATAACAATACCGGTCACGACATCCGAGCCATCGACACGCTACTCAACTATTATCAAATCGTCCTCGAGTGACAATTCGCCGACAATTCCGCACCACTGTGTCCCACTTTCCTCATTCCACGCGAATATTTCAAAAATAAATTCACCGTTCATGGTTCTCCAATAGCTAATTAGCAAGGGACTTCCGCTCATGCCTAAGACTAACTGCGTGCATGATGTGAAAAGAATTCAGTAGCGAAGCGGTAAAACGGTTCAAGTCGACTTAGCTCTCAGCCGAGTTTTCGAGGAATATCTCCGAATCTGAGGGAGATACCGACATTAACATCATCATCTTTTTCGTAGCCCTCAATTTTCTGGACAAATAAGGTAATAACAAAAAATTTTCCATCTGCCCTAGATTCCGAGATATTCATTGAAAAGTAACGAATAGTCGAAATTGACTTGGACCGTTTTACCATTTCGTTAAAACGAAGCGAAAAAAACGAAAGCGATGTTAGTTTAGGGGAGGATGGGGTAAAATGGACACTTTGGACTTTTTTAAAATTACTCATAACTCAGAAACAAATTCATCAATTGAGCTCAGTTTAGGCTCATTACAAAGGGAAAGAAATGTTCGTTGCATTGAAAAAAAAACTATTGAATTTCATCAGCTGTTATGTTTCAATTTTTTCAGCTGTTATTAACATTTGAAAAAAAGTCAAAAGTGTCTATTTTACCCCAACCTCCCCTATACTATATTATTATTTTTTTTGCCTTTTCCATCTTCAGGATTAGATTAAGTTAATTCGACTCATTCTTATTCTTGTTATATATATTTTTCTTCCTACGGACGAATAACCCCGTCAAATATCTTTTCCAATAATGAAAGAATACCCATCAATTCGATTTCTATCCTTGTTTTTTGATATAATGATGAATGAATTGGAGACTGAAAATTTTTAAAAAGGGATAATTGGCTCCCTGGCGATCCAGAAGCCACTTGAAAACACGGGAGGCATATGAATATGTTCGTTTTATGATCTCATTTTAACGAGAAGAAATTAAAAAATACAAAATAACGCGGGTGGGAAGAAATAAAAAATTCAATTTTTCAATCTCTCTCGGATCCGGAAAGTTTTAACATCGATATATTCTTTCGAATACTGAAAGAATACCCAAAAATTCGACTTCTATCCTTGCCTTTCGGCAGAATAAACAGCATAACTGACAAAAATTAATAATTAGAAACTAAAAAGGTTCTGCCATTATTATTATTATTATATTATGTAATGTCTGTCATTCTAAGTGTGAAGAGAATATCCATATTTTAATATTGGGACTGCATAATCGTAGTCAGTTTTTGCTTCATGACGCGTCTTTGTACTGTTACAAGAGTCTACAGTATGCAGATCAATGTCCATTCTTTCAAGTGTCAAATAACGAGTGATTTAATGAGCCTTTACCTTATTTAAATTATTTAAATTATCCTCCTGGAATATAAAAATGGCTCATCCGGAAGAGCATCATCATCTTCAATGCGAGAATGTCCGCCAACCCCAGACTCTCCTTTCCTTTTTTCTCTTCTTCAATCAACCTCGGGCGAATGAATAAAAATGAATAATTTTGTTGGGACTGTACGGCGGGCATTTAACTCTCTCTCTCTCTCTCTCTCTCTCTCTCTCTTTGACACATGCGTCGTGCATATGTCTACATATATACATCGGCTAATGCGACAGCACTCTCCACTCACCCTTCAGTCGTCAGCCGCACAGCGCGAGTGGAGGAATAAGAATATTCGTCTTCTGCACTTGTGGCTCGAGCATTTATGCCAGTTAGTAATTTATCAGTGGATAATTGTGGTTGAATGGTTACCGTTTCAAGTTGAATGTAAATGCTGCCTCCCACGGTGTCAATAATGCGCGAGACCACTGAATAATATAACGAGAGTGTTGTAATTCTGTCTCGCAAAAATAATCCCGAGTGGGATGTGCCTAGGGACGAACGCCAAAACGTGACAGAAACTCCATTTCCTATTGCAGTCATTCGCACTAGTTTCTTCACTACGGTTTGTACGAAATTCCTGGGTCAGACTGGCTCACAACCACGTGACAGTGGGCTATTAGATGTCACGGCTATCCGACAATTCGTTGTTATTTTTGGAGAATTAATTTTGTTGATATTGACGGATGGAATGCGGATGTGGCTTGGCACGCGTAAAACTACCGTTCGCGCACGGGAGAAAATAGAGATGCTCTCGACTTTTTTTGAAATGCTAAAATTCACTGAATTGTCGATACGATGGGATTGTTTTTAATTCTTCGTGTTTATAATCAGGTTCAATTAATGAATTTATTTTGGAGTCAGGGGCATTGAAAAATGAGTCGAAAGTGTTCATTTGCCTCATTTTCACTCATATGAAGGCGGAGGAGTTACGAGTTTCTTCGTTGTTGTGAGAATGTGGGAAAATGGACACTTGACTTCTTTCAAATGGTCTTCCCTTGTGATGGGCCTAGACTGACTCCAAATAAATTTGCTCCTGAATTATGAATATTTAAAAAAATTCAGAAGTGTTTATTGTTGAGTATTTTTTTACATTCTTCCTGCTTACAATCAGCTTTAATTGAGGAATTTATTTTGGAGTCATGAACATTAAAAAAAAGCCACAAGAGTTCATTTTACCCCATTATTATATGATGTATAATTGTAATACTAATTATATTAATTTTTTTCGCTTATGTTTGCGGACTTGCGTAATTATCGAACTGTAATGATATAATGGTTATAATCAGCCTTGATTAATGAATTCATTGTCGAGTCATGAACATTAAAACATGAGTCGAAAGTACCCATTTGGTCATTTTCTCGTTGTTGGGGGCGCGTAGCAAATCTTTTATCAATAAATCACCAAATTCTTAATAAATTGTTTTTTTTTTCATGAAGAGGACAGTTGCTTCCGTTTGTAGAGGGTCTCGACTGGCCTCAATTGATAAATTTTCTTTGGAATTCTGAACATTAAGAAAATGTCATTTAATTTTCATTAACTAGTGGAGGACATTAGGATTTCTCCGCGTTGTAAAATTACAATTGCTAAATTCTACCACTTTGTTGTACTCCTCAACCAATTACGTGAATTTATTTATGATTTACGATGGATGGAGGATTTTAAATCGAATCAGAGATGAATAGTCCGGTTTATGATTTATGAGTTACGGTGGAAAGAGGAATTTAAATAGAATCAGCGGCGAATATTTCGGTTTACTCTGCTGAATGAAAGCTTTTGTGACACAGGGTTGCAGATATTTACGGTAAACTATTCGTGGAAGAGTCGGGGCTGATTGATTTATAAATCTATCGCTTGCAGTTAGTCCACCACTGACAGCACATAATGTCGCTCGTGCGGAATTTTGTGGTGACCCTTGCTCGCAGCCGGTTCGCCGCCATCAGGCAGTCACCACTCCGTGGAAACAAGCAGAATCTGGTGAGTTTTACATCAATGCGAGCAAAAAATAATAGGGAATTCAACAGAAAATTGTATTCAATTCTTTGGGCGATTCTATTGATAAATTTCGCACCCTTTCTAAAAAAATTCCAATAGAAAATATTCTACAAATGAAATCGGTAGAATTTCGTGTTTCTAGGCAACTTGAACTTTGTTTTTTATTTAAACATACTCTATAGGATTTTTTCAACATGATTTTTTTTCTTCCACACTATTTTTCCCCTCATTAAAAAATTCAAACAAAAAATTCAGAAAAATTGAGCCGAGGAATTTCTGCAGAAAATATTTCAATAGAATGAGTTTCATGGCAGATTTGAATTTCTATTCAGAAACCACGCAGTTATATGCGGTATTCACATGCCCCGAGATCACGCCGGATTCTTTGATACCTTTGGACTCTGGCATCTTTCGATTGATTTTCTTGCCATTCAAATGATAAACCAGTGATTAATCTCAAGTAGTCGTTACGGAGGGGTTTTAATTCAGCAATAAAGTGGTTGAGCCGAATAAATTCTCAGCTTGCCGACCAGTTCACGGAAGACGATAATATTGTAGAATTTTTTGCGGAGCAAAGAGATCCGAAAAAATTTACTGACTATGAACGAGAAATTTATGATAAAACGACAGCAAATGCGGGTCAAGACATATATCACCCGATAGAATCGTCACATTCTGGAATAAAAAATTATGCAAATAATAATAAAATCATAATAATATTTCCCTCTAGCTGCTGGGTTTCATAGGCTGTCGGCTAGTATCGACTCACCATGTCACGAAGAACATGGAGCTCATCACCATGGACTCGAGGCCACCGACTCTGGAAAAATTGGAGAATGATGGAAAGCCAGAGGATAAACCACTGCTGGTGCTGCTCTCGTGGCTGATGGCAAAGCCGAAGTACGTGAGGAAGTACGCTCAACTGTACTTGGAGCAGGGCTTTGACGTCCTTCACGTCGGGTCGACCCCCTGGCAGATAATGTGGCCAGTTAAAGGGACCAGAGTATGCACAATTCATTAAATTTTTACATTTCTCACGAGTGAACTTCCTCCGATGTTTTCCCCTCAAATCACCTGTAGTCTAGATGAATAAAATTCACCGATTCAAGTTCTAAATTTTTAAAAATCAG
Source organism: Diachasma alloeum (assembly GCF_001412515.2). NCBI lineage: Eukaryota > Metazoa > Arthropoda > Insecta > Hymenoptera > Braconidae > Diachasma > Diachasma alloeum. Next base: position 269,106 of record NW_021681032.1, read on the forward strand.
CATCAACATTTTGTTACAGCCCATTGCACACGACCTGCTGGCCTTCCTCGAGCAGAACACAAAGAATAGCCAGCAAATAATGATCCACGGTTTTTCCGTTGGTGGATACATGTGGGGAGAGCTACTGACTTACGTCCACAAAGATCGTCGAAGATACGACCCCCTGATGGAGAGAATTGTCGGTCAGGTATGGGACAGTGCCGTGGACGTCAGTGAAATGTGCATCGGCATACCCAAAGCTGTCTTCCAGAACAATGCAGTGATGCAGAAATTTCTTGAAAAATATTTAGAGTAAATATGACATTCCTCGATTACTCATGCCCCAACAGACAAGATGTTGTTCATTGGTTTGTTTAAACAATTTCAGGTATCACTTGAAGACATTCTACAATCAGGCGACGCAGTACTACATCAGATCGAGTCAAATGTTTCACACGAATTTAGTCAAGGCACCAGCTCTCTTTCTGATCAGCAATACTGATACTGTTGGAACTGTTGAGAGCAATATGAGGGTTCGAGACTCTTGGGAATCGATGGGAACACCTGTGAGTCTTAATTTAATAATAATCCGAGAAGTTGATGAAGAATTGAGTTCAGTCCATTTGAGAGGGAGATTTTTTGTTGTATTTCTGAGAATATGGGAGAGATTCTATTTTTTGTGCAAAACAATCGAAAAATAATTTTTAACAATTACTCATGAATTTTCTCATGTTAATAAATATTAATAATGTTGACGTTTTCCGCTTTATTTTCAGACGTATGTCAAGATTTTCGATCATTCAGCGCACGTTGGACACTTCCGAAAATACCCGAGGGAATACACCCAAGAACTGTACACATTCCTCAACATGCTGAAAATGGTCAAGAATGAGGATAAACTTCGCGCCCGTATGCTGAATTGACACAACCTTGATGTGCGGTCGAAATACGATATAAAATGAGCTACAGCATTGACTCTCGTGTTCTAATGACTTTTTGAAAGGGAATACCGCTGTTGGATAAGCAATCAAGTGCCTTTAGCTGCCACTTCGTCTCGAATTTCCCCTTCATTATTAAGGAGAACTATTTCGTTTTTCAAGAACACAAATGGTTCACGAAATTTTTCGCTTAGAGATTTGAAATACGAAAATTGTTGATAAATATAAGATTATTTTTTCTTTTATAAGTACAATAATTCGTTAATTTCACATAGATCAAGATATTTCCCATTCAATTTGCATATCCAACAGTGAAAAAAATTTATGCAACTGAAAATCGCAATTTCCTGTGATTGTGGGGTAAAAATGAGCATTCGCTGATGTATAGTCAATTGCCTTCAGTGAATCAAACGTCACCCAGTTGATTCAATCAGCCCCATTAATCGATGATTCGACATTAACCTAATTATTGAGCAATCAACAGAATTTGTTTCTCTTTTCATAAATATCTGTCAGGGAAGCAAATAATTTTTTTACTGTGATGTACCACATATTGAATAAAGGTGAAATTAAAGTCAATTGAAGTGATTTATTCCTGATGAAATGTGTCAACTATCGTTTGACCCTTTCTCCACAGTTTTCTCATTCTCAACAGCTTTACCCTTTGTTCTATTAGCTTCGACCTTTTTCTTCTCTCGTTTTCGCTGTTTCTTCTTAGCAGCAAGAATTTCCTCTATTTCATCGGGATCTTTCCCCTCCAGAATCAATTTTTTTCGCTTATTGATCATTTTCTTCTCGTAGAAATCAGTCTCGTCCAGTTTTATCTCAGCCTCGCGCTTTGTCACGGATATTTGCGTGAATATCGTGACGATTTCTTTATCTGAAGTCAGAAGAAAAAAATCAATTTACCTTGTTAATTTTGTGATGAGAAATTTGTAATGAGGAAGTGGTAAACTTCACTACATTATGCAATTCCATTACATGATATCATAAGTATAGTGAAATTATTAATTTGAAAACTATTGAATTGATGTATGATGTTATTCATTTCCATAAAGAACAATAGGAGCGTAAATAAAGGAATGTTGGAAAAGACGAATTTATTGTTAAAATCACTGTTGAGCGTTTTGTGAAGTGAAACTTTATCTCGCAATTGGCTTCACGATGTTGGATTTTTATGAAAATAAAATGAAATGACATAAAGTAGAATATTTCATCATCATACCCTCGACTTTGAACTCAGTTAATTTAGTCCCAATGGTCTCTTCAATAGCATGCAGCAGTTTAATGTCATAAGGGGTGATTAAACTGATGGCCATGCCACCGCGCCCAGCTCTGGCTGTTCTCCCCACTCGGTGAATGTACTCCTTGGGAACGTTGGGGATCGAGTGATTGAGGACGAGCTCGACGAGGGGAATGTCCAGTCCTCTCGCAGCTACGTCAGTGGCGATCAGGATCTTTGTGTGATTCGATTTGAATTTGTTGAGGGCAGCCAGACGCTCGCGCTGCTTTATCATCGCGTGGAGGGCAACATTCTCGAAGCCAACTTCGTTCAGAGTCATAGAGAGAAGCTGACAGGATCTGAGGAAATTCAGTCGTGAAAAGAATTTATTGTTGAATGGGGAATTAGCCAGGGATTTTTAACATTTTTCTCTCAATTTTAATCCTTTTCAACATCTCTTGAACATTAGACTTTCTCTTTCAGTTGCATTGTGAACCATTGAAGACATTTTTTTTTCAAGAATTTTTTTCGGAAATTGAAGATCTACTTTTATTTTAAAAATTACAATTTTTGTAAATTACATTTTCATGTAATTGATGGGGAATGCATGAAAAAATAAACAGAGACAAATTTAGTTAGGAAGATTGATTTGATTATTTGGATAATCAAAAATCCCTTATAAGAAATTGAGTATTATTTACTCAATAAAAAATTGACGGTTCCATATGATAAAATATTTAATTCATCATCAATTGGAAATTTAGATGATCAATTATTTTAGTATTTTTAAATTTTGATTAGCATATTTAAACCTTCATCAATGTAAATGAAAGAAATAAAAAATTGAAATGAAAAATGAAAAAAAAAAAAAATAAAACATAACTATCCAGCAATGAAATACATACTTGCAGGTATCAGTGAAGACCATAATGGAGCCACTCTCATTTTCCGCCCGAAAGGTTCTGATAACCTCCACGAGGAAGGCGTCCCTGACGTCATTGGGGCACAAAACGTATCTCTGATCCAACTCCTTGACGGTGGCAGTGCCCGAGTCGTCCTCAGCCTCATACTCGAAGACCTTGTTGGAGGCCACCCTCTTGACCTGCTCGAGAGTGTCTGTTATCGTGGCGCTGAACAGCAGAGACTGCTTCTGCTTAGGGAGGGCTTTGAAAATAGTGGCTATCTGTTCATCGAAGTGGCCCCCGAGCAGCCTGTCGGCCTCGTCAAGCACCAGGAATTTAATCCTGTCGAGGGTGAATGTGTCACAGCTCTCTAAATGATCCGCAAGCCTTCCTGGGGTGGCCACCACTATGTGAGGACGCCTCGCCAGTTCCTGGGCTTGGACCATCATGTCCATTCCACCCACCACCACGCATTTTTTCAGGTTTATCGCGTTGCCGATTGCTGAAAATTGCTCGGCAATCTGGCGAGAGCAGAAATTAGTGAATTAATAATGAAGCTTAAATTAGCAGAATATTCGTCAGTGGAAAATTCAATTTAGGAGATATTTAAGTGTAGGAGAGCATTATTGAGAGTAACATAATGATATGTACAAATATTTTTCAAGTGCGAAAGAGTTTGTACATTACTTGAAAACATTTGTACACCCCTAGATTCGTCGGAGAAATATTCTGCGATCGAATCTTTCGCTAGTTTCAGCTTCATGAATTAAGAGCATACGTTGTTAATTTTTTTATTGTTCTCGTGATGGTTAATTAATGAAATTAAATTGCAATTAGGTTTCTAATTGATAAGGGACATTCAATCATGTTTTATTCGTCTTTATGATCATTTTAAGGGTTAAAAAAAAGGAAAATTATGAGTTCATTAGAATTATGGGAACGAGTTGCTCATTTTTAATTGTCCATTCTTAAGTGAATCGTAATTAATTCTATGTTCCTATTAATCATTTGCGATAGTGAAGAAATGGCTGTTTATACTCCAAACTTTTCTCAATTCATACCTGAAACGCTAATTCTCGAGTTGGCGTGAGGACCAGTGCAAAAATGCCATAAGGATCCTCGCACAGCTTCTGAAGAACTGGCAGGGCGAAGGCTAGTGTCTTTCCACTGCCTGTCTTAGCACACCCAATGCAGTCATCACCAGCCAGTATCCTCGGAATGCAATTCTGCTGAATAGGGGTAGGTTTTTTCACCCCTGAAAATCACATCACCAAACATAACTCACAAAAATCCATAATCAAACATAAATATTTTCATTTCTCGTAAAATTTTTGCATAAAAAACGTTTGAATCATTTCCATTATTATTATTTCCATTAAATTTTTGACAAGTTTCCTCCTACCTATTGTTGCCAACTGCTTTATTATCCAAGAATTCAGCTTCAAATCCTCAAAACTCTTTATTTCCGTACTCATAATGAACAACCCTCAATCACTCATTAAAACAAAACAAAGAGCTCCTCATTAACCATTAAAATTAGTTCTGAAATACAGTTGAAATGTTTATCAAGTTGCTCTGACAGATCCCCACGTGGAGAGACTTATTGTGAGGTTATGGCGTCTCGCAAGCAACAGCTGATTGGAGGGAAAGGAGAATGGGAGAATGTTTACAAAAACTCGCCCAAAGCCAAAAAAACTAGCATAAAAAGCGTTTGTCGTTCTCGGTAGGTAATTCCCTCATAAATGTCATTAAAAACCCTTCGATAAATGATATAACCCATGAAATATGAACAGTCATCACTTTTTCGAGTCGATATCCCACTCCATTAATTGAATTAATTCGCAGGGGAGGGGATCTTCGTTCATAAAAACAAATATTTGGTGGAGGTTAGGTCCTCGCTGTTCCTTTGTTCTGGAGGTGCTGAAGCTGAGAGGAATATTGTGAACATTTGGAGATATAAAATCATATCGGTGTCCATCGACGTAAGGATTTTATTGGACGCGAGGATCAGAGAACTGCGAAAATGGCTAGAACGTCGAAGGAAGAGCCGACGATTGCCCAGAGGATGTGGGAGATGTCGAACGATGTGGAGACGATATCAGCAGTGGACGAGATATACAAATACGATTACATGGAGCAGCAGAGCATCCTGGCTGCCAAGCCCTGGGAGAAAGAGTAATTAATTTCTGTTGTTAATGACGCGTGGGGGAATGATGGGGGGATTTATTCATTTGTTCTGATGGCAACAGATGAAAGGAAAAAATTTGGGGAAAGAGATTAATTTAAAATGGAACTTATTCCATTATTATTGATAAATCAATCTAGGGACTGAAATTTCAAGGAAGTTTCATTCTTCAATTCAAGTTAAATTCCCAAAATTGAAAATTTAGAAGCAACTGTTGTTTACATTTCAAAAAAATTGCAACAGCGTATTCTTCCAATGAATGAATCGAGTCTCATTTCAAAGTCCGAAAAAAGCCCTTCATTCTTTTCACCTGCGACCAAAAAGTTTATGCAAAAAATCAATAAAAACTTTATCTGCTTCAAGATCATGCTTAAATGATCCAACAGAATGTTCTAATCCCCTTGAATTTCCCCACCTTCAGCCCCCACTTCTTCAAGGACATTAAAATCTCAGCTCTCGCCCTCCTGAAGATGGTGATGCACGCACGTTCAGGTGGTACCCTGGAGATAATGGGTCTCCTCCTGGGGAAGGTGACTGCCAACACGATGATCGTGATGGATTCGTTCGCTCTACCTGTTGAGGGGACTGAGACTCGTGTCAATGCCCACGAGCAGGCGTACGAGTACATGGCTGCCTACATAGAAGCTGCCAAGCAAGTGGGCAGACCGGAGAACGCCATTGGCTGGTACCACAGTCACCCTGGGTATGGCTGCTGGTTGTCGGGAATTGATGTGTCAACCCAGACCAACAATCAGACGTTTCAGGATCCCTTCGTGGCCATTGTCATCGATCCTGTGAGGACCATTTCAGCGGGGAAAGTCTGTCTTGGGGCATTCAGAACTTATCCTAAGGTATTTTTTTTCTAACTCTTAATTGTTAACAATTTGAAACGATTTTTCTATCGTGAACCATTTGTTTTTTTAAATAAATGAACAATTGATCATTTTATAATTAATCAAGCTCTGAATGATCAATTGATCAGTCATTTAAGTGATGAAAACGAATCAATTCAAAAAATAATTAATCATTTATCCACTGACGAGTTAATTTTCTTTCACCCCAGGGCTACAAACCAGCGAATGAAGAGCCCTCAGAATACCAAACGATCCCCCTGAACAAAATCGAGGACTTTGGAGTTCATTGTAAGCAGTATTACCCCCTGGAAGTCTCCTACTTCAAGTCTTCCCTGGACAAACGCATACTGGAGTCCCTCTGGAACAAGTACTGGGTGAACACTTTGAGCTCATCGAGTCTCCTGACGAACGCAGACTACACGACTGGACAGATATTCGACTTGGCTGACAAGCTCGAGCAGTCGGAGTCTCTCGTGAGCCGCAGTAGTCACGGGTTTCTACTCGCTGCTGAGTCGCAGGAAGTGAAGCCTGAAGATAAGCTCACGAAGGCCACGAGGGACAGCTGCAAGACGACTATCGAAGTCATCCAGGGGCTGATGACACAGATCATCAAGGACAAGCTGTTCAACCAGATTGGATCCATCCGAATGGAGACTTAATAATCCCTTTTTCTATTATTTTCGTATTAAAACAGGAAGAACGTGAGGCTGACGGGGTGTACAGTTGTTTTTTCATGGAAACTTTTGCTGAGGAATTAAAATTCAATAAAAACGTGAATGTTCTCACAGTTGTCATTACTAAAATCCATTTTGTAGTTGTCACTGTTATCCAGCAGTTCATCAACTTCTCGTCGAATTTCAGGGCATTTTTCCTCGATTGTCCTAGTGTAATCGTCCTGTTTCCACTGTTGTTGTTGTTGGCTTCGGTTTTGGTACTTCCCTTACGTTATCCCTTGCCTCATAACTCTTTCATGCGAAGGTTCAATTTTTTTTACGAAAATCATTGCTTGAAGAATATTGAAAATTAATTCTTTAGGGCCGAAACAAGTGAAACTATAGTGGAAAAAACGTGATAATTATTTGAAGTCGTTTATTGCGATATCCTAATTCATAAAAAATAATAATGACAATGTATCTTCGTCTCATACTCTTCGCTTTTCATCTGCAGTTTGAACCGGTTTGCGTTTGCTGGGATCGTACAAAAAGAAGAGAAAAAAAAGACATTAAAAACGAACAATTAATGATTAACGTGATTACAAATACTACCGCATGGATTATTCTCCAGAGGTGGTAAATGATTCCGTGAAGTAAAAATTATTTAAAATTCCATGACATCGATGGACGTCCCTTGCGATCCTCCAACAATTACCACTCACTGCGAATTTTTACCTAGTCAAGATTTTGACGAGTGTTCACTCAAATAATCTTTCGTCATTTCACAGTAAGAAGTGATTCCAATGGTCTCCTCAATGATTTTTAAATTAAATGACGAATGGTACACTTTTAAGCGTGATAATGAAAACTGATTTATAATAATCATTCTATATAACAATTAAAAATTCATCTAATGGCAGTGAGAGAAAATTAATTTACCTCGGAAAAACAGGTGTGAGTTGTTCTTGATAAACGACCGATTTTATTTTTTTTCTTCTTTCTTGAAATAGAAAATGAATGGATAAAAGAGGTAAGTCGAATGCGCGGGCATTCTCCTCCGTAATTACTCCGAGTTCACCGGGATTTTTAATAGTGAAAAAATTCTATGCAACTAGTTTGGCAAAGACATGAAATTACCGACGAGATTACCCCCAATTTTCACGCTGAATCGACCTTGTGATGAGCTTGTGATCAAAACGAGATGAGGCAATTTCATTCGAAAATCAGTTTTGCAGGAGAGATATTCATTGAAAAATCATTTCGATGTTGATTCATCTGATTTATCCCTCACCCAATGAATTGAATTCCCTGTTACACATATTTAAAAAATTAATAGAAAAACCCAGGGCTTTCTATGAGAAATTTTGTTAAATTTCTATTACAATTCTGTCGACAATTGTGAAATTATGTCTTACGTTTTTTCGGATTTTTGTATAAGAATTCTTGCCACCAAATTAACAATTTTCTTTGGGATTTTGTTCTCAGAAACAGATAAAAAAAACAGCGTAGAAAGCTTGAAGAATTCATGCCGAAGAATTTCTATAGAAAAATAAAAAAACATTGAACTTTCCTTGATGCAATATTTAAAAAAAAATGACACAGTTGAATAGAAATTGCATGATCTTCAACAAAATTCCAAAAAAACACTAGAAAGCATTAGATTTTTCTCATAAATTTTCCCATAGATACTCCTTTAATCGCGAATTAGTTGAAAAAAAGTGAATTTGAATAGCTACAGCATTTCTCAATCACTCGGAACAAAGATATTTTAGGTGGTACAGTAATAGTATATCACAAACGTTTTTCATCATTTCATCATATCATAGAGTTGGGGGGAAAAAGTGGATAATCTTTTTCCAGGAAAAATCTAAGTTTCTAAATTTTAGGTTTTCTCAAACTCTAAAAGATTCTTTTTACATCGCATTCAATTACTTCACTGAATTTTATTTATAATTATTTATACGTTCATGGGATTAATTCTATTGCACGAGCGAAGGAGAATTTCCGTAATATTTATTGATCATTTAAACTGTAGGAATTTCTTTCAGTAAGAGATAAAAGCAAATTAAATGTCCAGAGAGACCAGAATTACGTGTGCAACTCACACAATTTTTCATTTTAATTAAATTCATGCATTTTTCATTGAATTTCAATTATTTAATTTCCAAATGTGATCGATAAAACTTCAGTTATGAAAATCGATAATTGAAGTACGAACTGACCGTTATGAGAAGCAGATGCGCGTCATGGCGACACCCAAGCGTTTTCCGTTCAAAGAGGGACATTATACGTTCGAAAAAATTTAGCAGAAAAACGAAAAGTAAAATTCTATTGAATTTTCTATTAGTTATGTTATCTGCATGTTTTTTTTTCGATGCAAATGGTCAATGGAAAATATTCTACAGAAAAAAATAATAGAATTCGATTTACCTACACAACTTATTTCATTGAAATATTTTCTGCAGAAATCCCTCGGCTCAAATGTTCCAGATTTTTTTGTTTAATTGTTTTTTTTATGAAGAGAAGAGAAAAATAGAGTCGAAAAAACTTGGAGGATTCATATCCAGGAATTCCTACAGAAAATGTTTGACTAGAAAGAGTTGTGTAGAAATATGAGATTCCATCGGACATTTTCGACTAAAAGCTAATAGATTTTTTAATAGAAGTTCAATTTTCCATCAAATCCCCACTGTTTCTATGAAATTTTCTCCTGCGTATAATAATATCCACAACAGAATATTCCCTCCTCCTCACCGTGAGAAAAACGTTTCAACACAATCCGTTAATCCACACTTGTCGTACGATTTCTTTACTTAACGTAATCGCTATGTACAATTTTAATGATATCAGAAATCGATTCAGTAGTTTCCTTTAACCATTAAATTTCCTGAATTTGCCTCTGTAATTCTCTCGAGTACATAAGTAATACTAATTTCTACCTAAACAGCTCAAGCTGTTATTTATTTCCACGTTAATACTATTGTACAATAGTATAATTGAAGTATTTTTCCCTTCGAATTGCAGATGTACCTGCAATATTTATAAAAAACAAGTGATCCTGCCGCCCCTCGATGACTCGATAAACGATTAAACCTCAAGTTTGCCCATCATTAATTTAACCAGAGGTGAATCGTTAAGAGTGTGGCAGATCAATGGTGTGTGTTTCATTCCCAAAGATGAGTCGGAGTCTCTTCATGGGTGGTGGAGGTGGATCGAGATGTATTTCCCGTTTTTTATGTCGTCTCTCGCGATCACGAGTTTTGTGTTTTTTCTTTCGTCTCGAGCTCTCGACTCCCTCGACCCTGAGCACCTCGTACTCAGGCTCATAGCTGTCTTCACTGAGACTCGTGCCAGACTCAACGATATCATCGAGAATTGGTGAACGTTTCATGCGGAGCGTGAGCTTTAAACGTCCACCAGGACGTTCTGGAGTGATGGGGCATTCCCTGCAACGAGTCTCTGCCTGCCAGTGACAATTCTCTGGGGGAGGGGGATGAGGCTTCTTGAGAATACAATCTTTAACGTTTGATCTGTACTGATTCTCGGTTGGCTCGAATGAAGGCTCCCTGGAGTGCCTGGCCTCGTCCTTTTTCGTGGGCCATGGCTTCTCAGCCACCAGAACTGGTGCCTCGAGTTTACTAAACTCCTGGAGTCTGCTTTCACTGGGGTCCTCGTGGCTCTCCTGCTTGGTTCTCCCGATTACCTCCGTCTCCTCTGGGTTACTCTCCTTCTCGTTGAACTCGTAGATGTCTCCCTGGATCCCTGAGTCGTCGTCACCAGCTCCAACTACACTCGTCGTCACCTTCTGATCCCTCTTCGAACTCCTCGTCAGTCTGCCATTCACCTTCACCTCCCCTCGACCCTTGGAGGGGTTCGAATCATCTTTAGCATTGATGTCAGCAATGAGCTTTCGTTTTCTGGACTTTGTCACTCCCCCACGACAACGTTTGTTTCTTCTCCTGGATTTTGGAGTCGTTTGCTGGAGTAATTCAGGTGTGTCCTCTGATCTTTTGAGAGTTAAACTTCTGGAGTCTTCAGATTTGTTCGAACTCGAGTCTTTCACTGTCATCAGCTGTTCGTCCACGTTCTCACATTTATCATCACTGTAATCCATTTCGTAATCGTCACTGTTACCCAGGATTCCGTCCACTTCTCGCCGAATCTCAAGGCATTTTTCCTCGATTATCCTAGTGCAATCGTTCTGAATGTTATTGATTTTATCCAGGCTCTTCTTGGCAGGATGCGTACCATTGAAACCCTTGGAGAATTCGCTCTCCATAGGTGCAGTCTTGGCAGCATTTATGAACTCCTCACCCTCGGAGTTCCCTGTTTGTCCCTCGACCTGTCCAAAGTTCGATTTCCTCGGGGTTTCACCGTGCGCTGGTGATTTTCGGTGCTCAATGTCCCTCGAATCCCCACAAGACTGAATTGACTTTCGTCTCTTGCTCATTCCATTGAGAGAAACTGTCGCTGGATTTCTCCAATTTTGTGATGACTCCTCAATCTCTTTATCAACAATTAAATTGGTATTTTCACTCTTTGAATTCAAATCATCGAAGTCGGAATTTTTCGACAACACTGAACAAGTCCGATTGATTTTGCCATCGATTTTCGCATTTGTGTCGTGAATTCTCGAGTCACCGGGATTCTCTTTGGACTCGTCACTGAATCTTGTGATGCTTATTCTCTCGTATTCATTCTTATGGTGATTGACATCAGTATCACGATTGTTGTCGGCTAGTGGGGCTGGACGTTCGTCTACACTGGCACGTGTACGTTTCGTCTCTGTTCTTCTTTGGAGTCTCGAGGCCCTGAGACTCTGGCCATTCTTGACGTTTCCACTGTTGTTGTTGTTGTTGGCTTCGGTTTTGGTGGATTGTTTGTTGCGGAGATTCCTCGTGCCATGGGCATTCATAGGGGACGGATGTGGTCGTGATGCTGGAGTTGAGTTGGTGCCATCGTCCAGGGACAGTGGCTGCTGCTGGGCTATGTCCGAGAAACGACAGCCCTGCGCTATCAGGAGCTCTGCGTCGTACTTCGTTAGTCCCTTGCGTCGTAACTCCTTCATGCTCAGGGACTGGGGGGCCACTGCTGCGTTACCAACTAGGACTGCGTTTCGCTCCGTCAGGGCGCTGTCCACTTGTTTGTTGGAGCTCGGCGGCTGCTGCCGGTGTTTTGTTCGATTTATTCGGTTGTCCGTCTCTCGCAGACGGTAGCCTGGAAATCAAACCAGAAAAATATCGTTTTGGAAATATAACAGGAGAGGAGAACTGTCCTTGATGCCTTCATTTTATGATGAAATGAGGGAACGAGATGCCGAGTAAAGTTGACATAAAAAATTATTCATATTCATTTGTATTTACACTGTTAAAATTTTTTGCGATGAGTACGAAAAAACCAATACGGAAAAAAAGGAAACGGCAAGTTTAAATCCAATTATTCTAAGATTTTTTAACAATATTAAAGATTATTCCAACGAAAAAAATAACAAAAGTATTTGGCCATTTTCAAATTAAATTAACTCATCTCGTTTCGCCATTTCGCAACTGAATTGTTGAATCATCTCGATAACAAGTGGTTTAGACACAAAAAATGTCTCGACTTGCAGGAATTACTAACAATAATTAGTACTAATAATTTGAATGAAAATTGATATTAGAGTTAATCATTTCGTCGTAAACATTATTCAATGGAAAATAAAGGAAAAAAGATACCTGTCGACAACTCATCCCCGGGCTTTTGACTGGCAAATGCCCCAGTGCCCCGCCTCTCGCAAGTTTCGCACTCGCAGAAGCAATTGCCATCGCCAAAAAAGTCCTCCCCATAAAAACAAGTTATCTCCTCGCCAATTTCAATATCCCTCAGTACTTTAACACAGGCAGTATCACGACCAGTTGCCACAAATTTACAATTGGCCCGACAATCGTGATTAATGTATGCAGCTGGACCAAGCCACAGCTGTGCACAATTTTTTCTACAGCTGAACATAACGGAAAAATCGTTTTTACCAGGATGCAAAAGGGCAGCCTCCTCTTTCTCACTCAGTTCAGCGATACAACCAACGAGACAGGGGATTTTATCGTGCTTCAGCCATTTACGTGTGGCACATATTTTCGCACCCTTCTGACCCTCCAGGGAGTACCTGTAGCACGGCTCGATTGCAAAGCCCGAGTCTTTGTCGAAAACCCTGAGATAACGATAGACATGGCCTTGTAAATTAATCTGTTGTTGTTTGGATTTTGTGTGCGGCAGTCTCGCCCCCCAATCCCCACCCATCAATTTTTTGTATGTTTTCTCGTAGTTCTGGGCCTGAATGAAATCCGTTATTATCTTTCGAAGCTCGTCCCTGTTTGCCTTCAATGGTCGATACCTGGAACACATTTGTTAAGATTTCGTTAAAGCATTGGGATGTTTGGATTTCAGAAGATATGAATCCGTTAGAAAGACAAGCTAATGACGATTTTTCCTGATTTCCGAATCAAATCGTTAATGAAATTAACCTGAGTTCTGGAATATGATTCATGGAAAAACTTATTCATCTTGGAAGTTCTGAAAAATTGAGTTTTCTTCAAGCGGTTTTTCATTTTTCAATGACTGCTTGAATTTTAAAACCCATTGTGACAATTTTAAAAACTGTACGTTAAATTTTGAAGAAATTAAGTGATTTTTGAATCACAACGTGGAAATTCCTCATTCTCCTTGCGCAAATGAAAAATCATTAAATGAAAATAAAACTATCAATGATGAATTACATTGACATCGAATGAACTTGCCATTTTAATAAACGACTTGACATTCACCGAAATCAATGCAATTCGATTGTTGTATGAGTGATTGAAATACCTAATGTTCATTTTGTGGGTGACAAAGCCCAGGTACGGATCGAGCACAAGTGAAGTGGCAAGATCGTCGTTGTCACACAATTCCTTGGGCGTCATACCGCCACCGGCAGTACCGTTTGGCTGCATCTTATTTCCCACCATGCCACCGAGTCTACGCTCGTGCTTCCTCACTGTCGCTGCCGACCCCTGAACTGAAAGACTATCCACCACCATTCTGCAACCCTTACACTCACTGAAAAAAAGTTTTCATTCGAGCACGAAATAGTTTTCAGCAAAAAATAACATGCTCATGAGATAACTGATCAATCAATTAATTAATTAATGCGTGGTCTTGAGAAAAAAATTCATGAAAAAATTCTGTTTACGAATTCTTTAGAGTCCTCTATTACAAAGTCTTCAATCAATTCCGCATTGTTCAATTATCTCATTAATATGCCTTTGCCTAAAAAACCCAGAAAACGATTTATATTGGAAATTTCTTCAGCTCTACAAAGTCTTGATTTTAACCTTTAAATCAATCGTTAACGAGATAATTAACCATTTCCAAAACGTTCAATCACCTCATTAATGGCTGTTTTCAAGAAGAAATGTCAAGAGAAATTTCCATTTACAAATGCTCTCCAAATAGTCTCCCAAAACCCTTACGAGCCAGATTTCAGTAAACCTCAAAATCAGCTTCGTGCCAAGAATCAAAAATCCCCCCCAAACCTTCCAAACTCCCGTCCCCTGCCAACACAACGGCTCAAACTCCCCGAGACAAAAATAAATTAACAACAAACCGATGCGAGACAAATCAACAATGCAGCTCCAACCAACGGATCACCAAAACCTCATTTAAAACCCCCCGACCAATCTCGCATTCCCGTTGGACCCCGAACCCCCCGACCCCTCATCAACTCCCCATCCCCAGCCCCCCAATTACCGACTAATTAACAAACTCACGAACATCACCACAGGGAGAAGAAGCGTTGAATTGTTGAGACGAAAAAAAAGAACAGGTCGTTTGAAACGTACGAGAACGACGTATCGAACCCCGTGACAAGGAGCTCACGTCATCAGCGATTATTGGGCTTTAACCTCGCCATCAACGAGGAACAATCCTCAACACTGGCAGGAGCCCCCGAATTTTGACAATTCAACACGAAAGTCTGTCGACCATGCCCCGAAATGCTAATGGCCGCTGACGGAACACTCTCCCCATACAAATCCATAAACCCCCGAATGTCCCCCCAATGGCCAATCGATTCACCCGAAATGTCACCTCGAACCGATCATAATTACCTCGAGATTAATCAACTCACCATAAAGTGCTGCTCCTCACAGAGGAGCTCCTGCATTTCGTGGTTTATTCATCGACTTTTTCGGGTCGCGAAGGGGACGCGCTCCGACCTATCATGGCAGATTGACCGAGACACGCACACTCGCGAGGCCTCTTGTCGATTCTGATGTCCAGGCTTTGTGGGTAATTCAGGATTAGTTCAGGATTTTTTTCACTGCTGAATCATCTGGACAATTGAGATTGTATTATTGATCGATGGAGTTTGTTCGCTTTATTTTTATTAGCGGTGATGGATTATTGGTGGTGAGGAACTACCACAAGATCGCGTATATACGTCATGTTTCGTGGATTACCGAGAAACATGTTGGGGCTAGGGATTTTAGGAGGATTCGGGAGGTTTTGGAATTATTATTCCTGGGGATTATTTCTTTGAAGTTGGTCTGACCATCAGTTTTCCGGGGGGTTTGGCGGAAAATGAGGGTGGGATTGGGCATTTTGGGGGCGGTTGAGGGAAATCGGGGGCGGTCTGAGGTTGTTGGCCATGTTTGGGGATTTTTTCAGACGAATACTGCGTCTGGAGAATTTTTTGACTGATTTTTGGTGGCACACCTGCGTTACTATGGCGACCGAACGCCGTTGGGTCCCAGCTGTCGCCTGGCAACCACCTCCGCGTCAAGATGGTGATGTTTGATATCGAGGGCGTTTGATTTATTGGGAAATTTGGGTGGAGTGGGCGGATTTTATTGGGAAGACGGGGCTGAGGGAATTGTAAATAATAACACGTCTACGTGTGCGTCATGTGGAGAAATTTAATGGAAAAAACTGGGGCTTTCTCTGAGAAATTCTATTAAAATTGCGTTTTTTGCAGATTCTGCGCAACATTCTTCAACTTTCTCCTCCGATTCTTAAGACATGTTCTAGAGAATTTTAGAGAACAACTTTATTCAGCAAAAAATGGGATTGTGGAGTGAGGAACTTACAAAATGGAGACTCGGAGGACGTTTGAAAAACCTTAATAACTTTGAACAGGAAATTTGTTTGAAAATTCCGAGGAAACACATTGGCGCAATGATGCAGACTGAAATGTTTGCGAAACGTCGGAAAAAAGCTGAATCTAGACGCCGCATCCAGGCGGAAGGTATAACAATGAATACTAAGGTTGGCTCAAAACTCGAGTTATCAACATTAAAGCGAAATTCCGACCGTTCATTTTCAATTGTTGAATTTAATTTAATTGTTCACAATGGTCACAAGAAAAAACATGACAGCCCCAAAAAAATTAGCTTACAAAAAATTAAACATCATTTTCTGTTGAATGTCGACTGAATAGAAATTTGAATGAATTTCTCGGATTGATCCCCGATCAGCTGAGTTCATTAATCTCAATTCATACTTGAATTTCGCATGCGCACTCCACGTGACCATGAAATAGACACGTTGGAGGTCACTGCGCATGCGCACACCGGGCACTCCCACATGTGAATATTCGACTGAAAATCACTCTTCCTTCGATTCTCCCCCCACTTCACTGCGGTTGAATTGAACTGCACACTCCCCTCTACTTGGGCTGAAGGGAGATGATGATTCAGTTCAATTCAGTTGGACTATGATTGGTGATAAGCGTTGGTGGGCCAGAGATAGTGTATCTTCCCCGAGCCGGAATCAGTGGTGCATGTATAGCCTCCCCGGCCTGACATTAAAGACACGTGCTCATTCCCGAGCCCTCCAGAAGACTCATTGATCGTTTCTCGAGGGTGTTATCGAGTGTCAGCTGATCAATTATGGCCATGGAGGCTGTGGAGAGTCCCGCAGACAAAATAAAACACGTGAAAACGGGAATCATCGACTTTGTTGCCGGTTCCCTTGGTAAATACCCATTGCATCACTTCTTATTTGTTGGTTTGGATTTTCCAACGTGTCTTCCTGTTATTATTGGGAATTACCATAATTTTTTACATTCTACGTTGTTTTGTGTTAGCGGAGACGGCACAGGTACGTGCCTGCTCTGATAACAATTGACGATTGAAATGAGAAATTGTGAAGAACTAAAAATCAATAATTTGGAGTAATAATTGTTAATTTATTGGAATTGATTGACAATTGCATACGAATTATCGAAATTGTCATTTGGAGTTTCTTTCACAATTTAATAATTCATTAAACGCAGCGAATTGATACATATGTACGAAAAATCGAACATTAACTTGATTTCATATTTAAATTTTTATTGAATTTTTGAAATTTCATATGAATTGACAGTTGAATATTTCAAAAGCAGTTTTTAGAATACGACATAAACTTTCTTGTGAAGTGATAGCTTCGGATACTTTTTTTCTCCAGATTCACCCGTTAGTTATCGTTTTATCAGTTCAGTATTTTCCCTGCTTTATCTTGACATCATTACCAGGAACTTCGACTGCAAACTCGAGATATTGAAGTGATCAATGAAAGAATTCTCAGATGATACATTTTGTTCAATCGATCACCTAATTATCAGTGATGATGATAAATTGAGTAACGAAATTATTACATTTTCTGAGGCCCTTTTTTGTGAGAAAACCAAAAATTCATGACTTCTAATGCATTCATAGTTATTGGGGGATTGGTTTGTCCTCTTTAAGGCACTTTAATTGCCCTCCCCTTTTCCCCTAAAACCATTATTGACCACGATTAATCAATTTATTCAGGTGGAATTGCCCTCGTTTATGTCGGACAGCCCCTCGACACAGTCAAAGTCAAGATGCAGACATTTCCAGATCTGTACAAAGGGATGGCAGACTGTTTTCTCAAGACTTTCAGACAGGATGGAATAGCCAGGGGTCTCTACGCTGGCACTGCCCCCGCAGTTGTAGCTAATGTCGCTGAGAATTCAGTTCTCTTCGCTGCTTACGGGGCATGTCAGAGTGCCATTGCACATTTAACAGGGAAACAAAAAGTTGAGGAGCTCAATGCATTTGGAAACGCGAGTGCAGGATTCTTTGCAGCTTTTTTTTCGTCATTGACATTGTGCCCAACAGAACTCATCAAATGTCGGCTGCAAGCTATGAGAGAAGTCCAGTCGCTAGAGTTGAATGCTGGCAAGAAAATTGTAAGTGCATTCAGTTTTTTCCGCATTTCTTCCCCTCGTGATTGCTACAACTTTTTCTATTGAGACATTTTCCACAGAAATTCCTCGACAGAAATTTTCCAAGTTTTTTTCACTTTATTGAAGTCAATTAATTTTTTCAATGAAATATTTTCCATCGAGCATTTCGATGGGAATCGGTTTTCCAATTGATGTATTCTCCATCTCTTTCAGAAACGAATAGGGCCATGGCGTCTGACAAGGGACATAGTTCGCCAGAATGGCTTCACTGGATTATTCCGGGGGCTGTCTTCAACGATAGCCCGAGAGATGCCGGGATACTTCTTCTTCTTCGGTGGATATGAGGCGACCAGGGAACTATTGGCGAAACCGGGTCAGAGTCGAGAGGACATTGGATGGCAGAAGACTATGATAGCTGGTGCAGTTGGTGGTACTGTACTGTGGCTCGTCATTTTCCCTGCTGATGTTGTGAAGAGTCGAATACAGGTGAGATATTCGCGCCATAATGCAAATAAAACATCTTTAATTGACCTATAGTGAGAAAATTATCTCGATAAAGAGATTATGCAAAACACGGAAAATATGAAGAAAAATCAAACCGAAAATACTGAATTTGTGTTCACAATTCGATTCAACATTTCCAGGTTCAAAATTTATCAGAACCAGCATTAGTCATCATGAAAGACATCGTGAGAAAAGAGGGAGCAGGTGCTCTCTACAATGGATTGAAGCCAACTCTCATAAGGACGATACCAGCCACTGCCACCCTCTTCGTGACATACGAGTACTCGAGGAAGCACTTGCAGTCACTCCTGGGTGTCTGACCCGATTGAATAATTAGTTTGAATTCTGCTACGTGAAATCGACTGAGTGCAGGCTCATCTCGTCGATGAAAACATCTCTTCCAGGAAGAGACGAAGATTAATTCCTCAGGCTCTGATCTCACTCATGAACAATCCAATGCAGTGAGATGCATACTTTGGCAGCAATTGATGTGCATGACATTTTTTCATCAGTATGTATTTTTCTTTTAGTTTCATATTCCATTCATGACTGAAAAATCATGATGCAGGTGTTTTCAACAGCAACAATTCCATTCTTCAGAATAAAAAAAAGAATTTATAATTTTTCATCCAATTTTCGTATTTCATCAGTGTATACAATAAAATAGTTTTATGCAACTCATGAAGATTTGTACAAACATTTAACATTTAAGACGAAGTATGTTCTTTATTGTTAATGTGCTCTGTTAATACATCTCGGAGGAATTCTTGTCGTTCGGCCTCCTTGAACTTCGTCCACGTTGACAACATGATCTAAAATAATTGTAATTGATGTTTGAGCTGGTGGTTGACAATAATAAATTGACAAATGTCGTGTAAGAATGATTTACCGTTATTGGGGTGTATCCAGCCCTCGTCAAGTGCCTCAATTTGGCGTTGGAGGTACCACTCAGTAACGTACTCTCCCTGAACATATGATTGTGAGACGCTAGAACCACCGCAAACCATTTGTAATTCTTCGTGCGCTCTGGAGTGAATTTCAGCCTGAATTGGGGGCACTTCAGCAGCATTTCCTCAGGTGATATGAAGTTATTCTGGGAGTCCATGCAGAGGATTATGTCGCCTCTCTGGTACTGGGGGAGGACTTGGTCGATGAAATAATTATTCTCACCCACAATGGCCTTCAGATAATGCACTACTTCAAACAAGAATTTGTGATACGTTTGGGTCTGTGTCAAAGGATCGTCTCTCCAGACAACACCAGATGCATATCTCTGCAAGGAAATTATCGTTATGCTGAGGGAAACAGGATAATAGTCCCAAAATTTCTGTTCAAGTTCTCATTTCATTTCATGAAGACGAAAATATGAGAATTTCTGTTGAAACTGTAAAATTCTATTGGAGTTATGTTGAAACTCATTGAATAATTTAATTAGTTTTCCAAAAAATCATACCTTGGCCAAATAATTGTAAATTCTCTCGGGTAAAAATGGTCCTTCATACTCAGGCACTTCCAATTTGAGCCCACACTCGAGAGTCAGATACTCCCGCCCAATTTTGAATGCATTATTTCGATAAACTTCCTTTAGATATTCAGGATTCATGATGCTATTTATGATATCCAGGGGATAAATGTCCGCAAGGGAGAGGTACATCAGGGAACAGGCGTACGTAATAGCGAATTTCTTGCGTTCAGTCGTGCGGACAGGATTCCTCAATTCTTCGACGGCCATTTCGTAGAGGGGAAAATCTTTGGGGTAATTGAATATCATCAGGCTGAAGAGGATTCTCTCGATGTCTTTCAGTCTCGCATCGGAGAGACCTCTTTTCACTAATCTGTTGGGGAATAATTGATTATAAGTTAATTCATCGAATTATTATCTCTGCAATGAATGAATGAAACTTTCTCACTCATTCATGATTAAATCCATGACTTCTTTCTCGTAGACTAGGGTGGCGGAACCAGTGTGCGCAGTGTGGACAAGACACGCTGTTGAAATCGTGTTGATTCGAATTTTAAAACGACGTAAGAGACCTCTCAATATTTCTCGGTCCCTCAGATGTACACTGAGTCTGAAAAATAAAAATAATGGAGATGGTACAAAACTTTTTCATTTTTCCATGTGAAGATTTAGCAAAAAGCAATCCAGTAATGGGAAATAATAGAAATCATGATTAATGTCGATGTTTTCACGAAAATTTACAAGGAATTTCATCATTAAAAATTCATTGTTTGATGAAAATTATTTCATGCAAAATAAACAGAAATGAGAAAAGATGATGTGAAAATATTTTTAATTTTCAAATTCGCCTTCAGAATAAATTCAATTTTCCACGAATTATTGTAGAAATTCTTCGAGTGAAGTAGAATATGAAAATGCATGGAGAACATTTCGATGTGTCCCGAATAATTACCTAGCCATTTTCATAATAGCAGAAATGTAAATCTCATCGAGAGTTGCCATGTTATCAATACACTTCTGAATGATATGTCCCGAAAGCGCTGGATTCCTGATGAGAGTCGCCGTCTTGAAGAACCCCATGGCGATGATGGCGAGCTCCTCAGGGTTGAACTCCTCCACAATGGCCTCGAGCCGGTACTCAAGCTCGTACATATTGATGTGCGGTTTCCTCCCAGCATTGAGAAGATACATGTAATGGGGGTAGTTATCGGAGGACATTTTCGAGGGCTTGGATCCCAGTTTCTTCATGGCGTAGCCAGTGAATTTCGACTGCCCCAATCTTCTCAAGTGGTAGAAGAGGTCGCAGGTCATCAGGAGATCGTTGGCGTCCCACTCGAGACTTCTCTTCCAGCACTCCTCGTCCAGGGCGTCTTCCAGGGTTGTCAGTGCCCTCAGCTTCGTCTTAAGGGGCATCGGGTACCACATCTCCACGTACCTCAAGAGCAGCCACATCTGGCCAGAGACGGGCAAATGAATAATATCTGCTATTCATTTTTCATTATCTTAATAATGATTTTGTGAAAAAAATTAAATTGTGATGATTGAAATGAAATTAATTCATTTATGATGAAAAGAATAATTTCTTCTCAACACTGAATGTTCTGAGTGTTGAATTGTTCATGAAATGGAATAATTTTATTTTTCAATTGAAAGAGCAATGATTCCTCTTTGTGATGAGCTTAAACTGAGCTCAATTGATAAATCCGTTTCTGAGTTATGAATATTTTTAAAAACGTCAAAAGTGTCCATTTTACCCCACCCGCCCCTAAAAAATAATAACAATGCCAAACTCTACCTGGTCCGTCAGCAGTTCCTTCACGATCGACGTCAGCTTCTCCAGGATTGCTATGTGTTCATCCGTAAATTTTTTGTTGTTGGATCTGGCGTCGTACGAGAGAATCCTGAAGTTCTCGATGACTTCTGAGACGTCTGAGGTAGCCGCCCACTGCTTCCGCAGGATATTCTCGATGGTCTCCTCGGGGAACTTCTCATCTGGGATTATTGGAGGGACTATCGTCTTCTTGTAACGGGGGTTGTTCCGGAGGACCGAATAGGCTAGACGATTCTCGGTATTCCTGTAGCTCCCGTGGATGGGGTGGTGCTCACTGGGGTCCTCATCGTCGGCGTTCTCCGGCTGGTCTGACGTCTGCGAGAGGTTCGAGTAGCCCTCGATCTTCTCGGTGGAGAAGATGGACCTCTTCAGGGTCCTACCCGAAGGGAACTGCAGGGGCTTAGAAGGGGGGATCGTCGAGAATTTGAGGTTAGGTTCCACATAGTCACGTGAAGATCTTAGGAAGGTTTTTTTATCGCCAATTTTCAGGAAAACCCGGAGTCTTCGAGCGAACATTGCGGCGATTTGAGGGGGTCTCGAGGGTTTTTTAACAGTGTCGATGTGGCTTTTGCGGGGAAAATTGGGTTTTCATCACTGGCACACGTTCGGTTC
>NW_021681032.1:292126-412412 GCF_001412515.2 Diachasma alloeum
GGGGGGGGGGGGGGGGGGGAGGGGGAGGCAGGAGGAGAGGGAATGCTAGCCAATGAGAGGCAGATCTGCAGATAAATTACGCTTTTATGATAATTATTTTCGGGAAACAATCCTTATGTGCAGCTGGACTTGTAGAAAATTCTAGACATTTCGAGGGAATTCGAGAAGTACATTTCCGAAAACGTCTTTTTACATATTTTTTCGAGATCAATCATCGTCAAGACAATGAAAATGCAGTAACGAAAATATAGTATTTGGTACAGAGGAATAACGAATGTAAAACTCCGGCATTACAAAAATGTGAACATTTATTCACAATCAAACTCTCACAATTATTCATAACTCAGAAACAAATATATCAATTGAGCTCAGTTTGGGCTCGTTACAAAGGGAAAAAGTAGTTCTTTGTATTGAAAAAATATATTAAATGTTATCACCATTTCAACCCCTCACTAACATTTTAAAAAAAGTCAAAAATGGCCGTTTTACCCCAGCCTCCCCTATATCTTACCCACGATATTGTCCTTTGTCCGCATTTTCCTCTCTACAAATACGGTCTCCACCCGACATAAGTCCTCCCCAGAACATTCAAATCGGTCGCCTGTTCCAAGAGACATTGCAGTTGCTCTCTACTACTGAGGCCTGTCCCCCTGAGCCTCGATCTCAGGGACTTTTCACGAGAGTCCGTCCCTCTGATGATTGCCTCATATCTCTTAACCATCGCCTCGCAATGCTGCCCCCTCAGTTCGTCGACCATGACCTCCGAGGGATGATCGCCCTTCAGCTTCCTCATAACCACTTCGAGCTTCCACCTGGGCATCCAGTCGATCTCTGCTCCCTCCTCCCGGCTCTCGCACTCAAATTTCCTCTTGGATGGGAACCAATTCAACTTCTCGTGAATAATGACCCCCAGAACTCCGGAAATTAGTCCCCTGTTGCTCCTCATGGCCCTCAGAGCATGTTCCATCGTCTCCGAGACGAGATCCCCCTCGTCGAAGGGCTCCACGAGCTTCAGTATCTGCTTCGTGAGCCTGAATGGCATCAACTCAGGAACCGACTGAATTCAGAGATTGAGAAATAGATAATAGTCGTTATTTATTTCGCATTATCCTCATGCAGTAAATAAATAATATGTGAAAAATATTGAATTGTGATTACTTCCGTTACAGATAATGGAACCAACTTCATTTTTCATTATTATCTTAATGGTTAATAAAAAATAAAAAATGATAATTCATTAAATACATTAATTTTGAGATCAAATCAAATCTTTAAAAAACAATAATACCTCTACTATTCTCTGTCATTTTAGATTTTTCAGAGGAGGTAAATCATTCTATCAATTTTTCTCCCATATAATACGAACACCTGAACACCCAAGGGGCGAAGTATCGCTATAAAAAATCAGTAGCGAAGCGGTAAACCGGGTCAAGTCGATTTTGACTTTTCGTCACTTTTTGACGGATATCTCGGAACCTAAGAGAGATAGCGAAATTTTGTTCATGACCTTTTTTATAACACTTAATTGCATCTACAAAAAAGGTCACGACAAAAATTTTTCTATCTCTTTTAGATTCCGAGATATTCTTCAAAAACTGGCCAATAGTCAAAATCGACTTAACCCGGTTTACCGCTTCGCTACTGAAATATTCCTCCTGATCTCCTCACCTGATCAATTCCCCCTCCAAAAGCCGACGCAAAATCGATGCCAGTGCACTCGCCAGACTCGACCCCAACCATAGTGTTCTCGAGGTGCCTGTCCCCGATCCCCAGGATCCACTGTGCCACACACATCACCGAGTACGAAGTAACAAAATTCCTCCTGAAAGACACGAAGCTCTCTGCGGACGGGCTGATCACCTCGAAAGTCCTCCTGAGAGCAGCTGAGTCAGTCTTAGCAATTAAAGAGCTCATCTTCCGAATCGTCTCCTCAGCAGATCGTTTGAGAACAGCATCCCTGTACTTCACCGCCCTCTTCCCCTCACCAGTGCTGCACTCGCCGATCCACCCCTCGTAATCCCTGTCCAACACCTGCAGATAATTCTTCTGCGCATCGCTCCAGGTGAACGTGATGAACTCCTGAAGAGTTCTCGCATTCTCAATCCACTCTATGAGGCCCAGCCTCGAGGAGAGGGGGATCACTTTGAAGGTCTTGATGGAGAGGTTCCTCTGGGAGCAGCAGAGGTCCGCCCTCAGCACCTCGTTCATCACGTTGAAGGTCTGCTGGAGGCGTTGATCAACTCTGAGATCCTCTCCAAACTTCACCAAGAATTTGTACGACTTGGTGTCGTCCCCAACGATGGTAATCCTGATGGGTTTCCTCGCGGAATTCATCACCTGCACCTTCCCCTCGATCTTCATGATCCTGGGACGATACCCGGGGTCCGGACAGCTCTCTCCGGAGTACAAACCAGGCACCTCCAGGGCGGAATCGTTAATCTGACTGAGGTAGGGGCTGTAGTCCCTCAACCTGTTGCTGTCCTTGTGCTTCCTCAGGGAAGCATCCAGTTGACTCTTCAGGGTCTCCACGAACCCTCCGACCTCCCCCTGAGGCATCTCCCTGATCCTCACGACTTGGTTTTCAAAAGGAGAAATGTATTTGTACAAGTCCCCTCGCATGGACGGATTGCTGGGGTGATAAACCCTCTTCAAGAGCCTGTCGACGACCGTGTGCCTCCCCAGGTGCAGATTCCTCACCAAATCATCGAGGTAGTACTTGAGAAGCAACTCTGGTCTCACCAGGTACTCCAGTGCCTCCACAAAGTCCCTCAGATCGCTCCTGTCTTCGAATTTTTTCAACAACTTCTGTATCGTGGGATTGTCTTGCAGCTCTGGACTGCTGTCCAGGGTGGATTGAAGACTGTAGAACAATGCATTTGGGTAGTCATCAGCCAGTCTCTCGATGATGGGAGCAACAGTCTGGCGAAGTGTGGACGACAGGTGGATGAAGAGCTGGGGCTGCCACCTGAGGAACTTCCAACTGGGGATTTCATTAGTCAACTCCATGAAGAAGTACCTCATGTCGTAGTCCCTCAGATAGTTCTCCTTCAGGAGAGAGGGGAAGTAGTTCATCGCCTCGTTGCAGCCATAGTTGATGGCTTTCAGGGTCGATTCAATAAATGTCTCGCGGATCTCCTCGTTGTCGGTCCCATCGACAATCCTGGTGTGACAGTATTTCAGAGTCTTCAGGTGGGAGTCCTGCAGGCGTTTGGGGGTGGGTTCTACTGTGACGAGCCCTATCGCCCTCTTGAATCTGTCCAGGGGGTAGTCCTCCAGCTGGAGACCTGTGGGAAGGTACGAGGAGGATTCAATCAGCTTGGAGATGATCCTGTTGAACATCTCCTCGTCTGAATCCCTCAGGACCAGCATCTCCAGAGACCAGTCAGCCATCAACTGCAGGTTCTCGATAGCTGCGTCGATGCTGATGTTTTCTATTATCAGTAGCTCCTCGGACTTCTCCTTGCAGACTCGAAGGTTCTTCATTTTGGCTTCGTCAGACCCCAGCTGCCCCCTCAGGAACTTTATCTGGATCTTGTTCAATTCGAATTGTGTCTGTATGTCTGGCGTCATATCAGGGATTGAATCCTTCACCTCCACCATGTATTTAGCCATCAGAACGGGGTTTCTGTTGAGATAAGATGATTTTATGAACGCCATCTTCTGGAGCACCTCCAGCGTCGATAATCTAGGAGAGAGGGTCTCAGGCAGATGCTCAGATTCACTGATTTTATTCTTCAAGACGTTTGTCATGTGCGTCCTCTGGGCCAGGTGAATGTCCCAGGGGAGGAAGTCGTCCTGGGGGATGGGGAAACTCCTCTCCCAGTAGTCGATCAGGTCCTCAGTGGCAGCTGACGTCCCTCGGCGCAGATCTGCCAAGGCATCCCTGTAGAGCCTCGTATCACAAAGTCCTCGTAATTTCACCACCTCCTGAAGTCGCAGCTGAACAGAGAGAGGACTCAACTGACTCCATCGATCCTTCGTCTTTCTCAGGCCAGTGAGCACCAACGCCCTCGCGTGCTCGTTCATCTTCGTGGAGTGGAGCACTGCTAATTCCTCAGTGAAACGATCCTCCACCAGTCTTCGACCTTCCTCAGAACTCGTGACAGCCATCAAATCCGCTGAAAACATTTCCGCAGAGTTTGAGTCCACGAAGATCTGGTAGATCCTAGATTTGAAGTACCAGGGGATCATCCAGGAGTGTCTGGAGGACCCTGTCACCGCCAGGAGTTGCAGGAGACTCTGGTTTTCACCGAGAACCTCGAGGGTGTAGCTGGAGATCTGCTCCCAGTCAGAGAGACGTGCCAGACACTCCAATAGCCCTCGCCTGCAGTGACGACGAATCGCCCCCTTCTCCTTAACGATAGCTTCCTCGTAATGAGATCTAGCTTCTTCCCAGGAATTCCTGCAGCGAGCTGACGACGCTGCGTTCAGCTCCTCCCCTGGGACGTGGTTCCTGAAGACACTTAAGAAGATGTCGTGGTCGTTTATGGACTCGTAGAGCTCTCCAAGGTTCACCCACTCCTCCACTGTGTTTCCAACTTCTTCGAGGAGTCTGGACCTCTTCGAGGAGCTCTCCCCACTCTCAGGACCTGCCATCAACCTCTTCTCAATCAGCAGAGCACCCAGGACCTCCAGTCCGGTGGCCTTAGCCGCCTGGGAAACTATTGTTGGAGTAAAACTCAAATCTGGATTCTTCAGGATGACTTCCATAGCTGCAGCGATCGTCAGCCCGTCTCCTCGTTGGCTCCTGAAGATCATCTCGAACATCTTGGAGACCTTTCCCGTAAACTCCACGTAGAACCTCCTCTTCTCAACCTCTCGATGACTCTGGAGTTTCTTCATCACAGAACAAATGATGGAGATCATCAGGTTCTTGCAGATCAGGGGGTCCTTCTTGATGAGCTCCTGGAGGGGATTGAGAACTGTCTCGTGAGTTATCTCGATGTCTGGGAGTTCACCGATCCTGTAGCCTCTGCTGAGTCTTATCGAGCTCGTCTGCCTCATCGTTTGGGACCTGGGGGAGTCCTGACGAGGCTGGAGGGCCTGGTACCTCTTGGAGGACGAGGATTGTCTCGCCACGAATCTTCGGGAGAACCTCGAGGGAGTTGCTGGCACCACGAAGACGTCCGAAGCAGCAGAACTCGAGGGGTTCTCCTCGGCCAGAAAGGTCTCAGCTATCGTCGGCTCGAACTCCAGGGGATTCGTCGCTCTGACCATCAAGTCTTCATTCGTAGAGGTGAAATCGTCTGATGATAATATCGACATTGTGAAACGCTGGCTGCACTGGCTGGCGTACGAGGGGATGAAGAGGGGAACTCTGTAACTGAGGTTCTTCATCCTCCAGGAGGTAGCGATCTTGTAGTTCCTGTAGTTGCAGTCTTTGTCGAGGGGGATGAACAATTTCGACTCATAATTCGGGGATTTCTTCGATAAATTCAGGAATAAAATTCCAAAGATTGGGAGGAAGTTCTGGGCGAGTTCGGGAGAGTAGTTGCCCAGGATGTCGAGTATTCTTTCAGAACAATTGGTTCGGAATTGGGCCTCTTCAGTCCAAAAACTCATGCATTTTTGCTGAAGGGACTCCGAGGGGTCCAAAAGCCCAGAGAGCAGGATTCTCTGGCTCAAATCCACCAGAGTCTCTCCTGACTGGTCCTTGGAGATGTCGTCGATGTAGTGTTTAAAGATACTCACGAAGATGTCGTAGACGAGGGTTCTGTACGCCAGGGTCTCGTGGTTGGCGTAGTTAGCAGCTAGACGGGCCAGGGGGAGCAGAGTCTCGCTGCGGAGTCTCTTGGCGAGACTCAGGATTATCTCCAAGCAGATCTTCTCACAAGACAGCACTTTATTATCCAAGAGATCCTGGAACTTGATGTAGACGATCTCCTGGTGTACCTCCTGGTCAGTCAGCTGGGGAATCCTCAGCAGAAACATCTCCATGCTCTTCACCTTCGTGGAGAACGAGAGCTTCAGGTGATTGTGAGTGACGAATTGATAGAATTCGTACAGAAGGCCTGGGAATGCTGTGCACATGGCGTGAACAGCCTTTATGAGTCTGTTGGGCTCCAGTATTGCCCTGAACACCAGGCGAATTTTCCGGGTGGCCTCCTCTCGTTGCTGACCGTCAGGGTCCAGAGGCGCTGAGAACTTCAGGAACAGCCCAATGGCCGCAGATATCTGCAGGAGCACCTCCTCCTTTCTCCTCCAGTCCTCCAGAGACTTGAGTAAAAACTGGAGAACTCGAGGGTCATTCACTAGCCTCGGACCGAGATCATTCTGAAGCAACGAGAGAATGAGTCTGGCAGCTCCCTCGGGCATCCGGCTCATCTTCTCGCCGAGGCAGCTGGGGGGCTCCAGCACCTGGTGCCACGCCTTCACCAGCATGTCGACTATGCTGTAGTTATACTTGACAATTGCCTCTGACGATGATTGGGCGACTACTTTGTTCACCAGGAGATCAAACATCTCGTTGGCTTCTCCCTTCGAGTCCTCTCCAGGAACAGATACTTCAGACCAGTCCACAAGCATCAGGAGGGCATCAGCGATGATGTAGCCGATGGAGATGGTGCTCCTGAGTATGAAAGAGATCATCCTCACGATCCTCTTGAGTAATAATCCAGCGAATGGCTTGAAGACTTCTTGAGTGTTTAAAACAATTTTCAGCAAGAAGAGCTTCACATTCCTCTCGCCTATGGACATGGCTCCGGCGAAGTACTTGAACCAGGGCGGGGGTTTGTCTGGGTCACATGGATGAATCTCAGAGAGGTATTTTAACACCCCGACGATGGGAGCCATGCACTCGTGATCATTCAGGTCATCGGATTCCAGTGTCACCAGCAGTCTTGAGGTCGAGGGCTCTGCCAATGGAATTACCGTGTGCATGTCGTAAGCTCCGATGTCCTCAGTCAACGTTGAAGACGCCAGGTTGTAGCTCCTCAGGTACGAGTGGCTGGACGAAGTTTCCCTCATCGTCATTGTCTTCCTGATGTTCACGAGCACATCTCGCTGCTTGGGGAGCTCCTTGAACGTCTGAGTCAGTGAGTAATTCTTCGAACAGTCGATTATCTTCTTCCAGATGATTTTGTCCAGCGGTGCATTCTCACCGAACAGCCCCAGGAGGTACTTCTCCTCGTTGGAGACACTTACCATGGTGATACCACAGTTGAAGGCAGCACAGTGCAGCAGTCTCATGAGAAACTTCTCGCTGGGATTCACTGGCATTGTCCTGACGTCGAGGGTCTTCTTGTACAGCTGGAGAAAAACATCAGAACTTGAACGTGTCACTTCGGAGACTCTTCTCGCTATTGGACCGTTTATCCTGTCGATGCTCAACGTGGAGAACATGACTTCCAGGAGACTGAAGGCTTCAATCCACGTGATCACCATGAGACGTCTATCCTCGGGGTTTCCTGGGAGTTCCCCTGTGAGGCTCATCACCAGCTCCTTGATGTTCCTCTCGAAGAAGTCGTGGACGACGTCCTCTTCGCAGTACTTGAACACTGGGAGGAAGAAGTACCTCAAGACATCTGGTCTCCTCCCTGGGAAGGATGGATCCAGGATCATCTTGTGGATCCTCTGGAGGGACTCGAGGGCTGTAGCCCGAGGTATCAAGGAGAAATAAGCTGCCAAGTGATCACTCGTGGATTTAGTCGACACGCATTTGCCCAGTTTCATCGCACAAATCGTCACTGCCTCCAGGATCACCAGAGACTTTGTGATTGGGAGGGCTGCCATCAGCGTCTGGAAGTACTCGAGAACTTCTGCAGACTTCAGACTCCGTTTTAGAAGGCCATCAGAGCCCTCTGGGACTTCGGGAATGTCGAACGATCTGAAGATGACCCTCAGCTCTGTATTCTCGTCGGATTCAGTCAGCAGGCAGACCAGGAAGTCGTTCAGGATTTGGGTTTTCTCTGGAATCGAGGCACTCCCCTGGAACTCCTCGATTATCCAGTAATACATCTCCTTGTTCGCCACCTTGATGTTTATCAGATCCTGCTTCAGTCGAACTGCTGTTCTGTAGATGTTCTTCAGCAACTTTTTTCGGGTTTCAAAGTTGTTCGAGGCCCTTCGGAAATGCTGAAAGCTGGAAATTGCTGCGTCACAGAACTCCTCAGCTGATCTCCGGTGATCTTTCCTGTGTCTCTGGAGCCAAGTGGCTGTCTCGTTCATGACGAACAGCACAAAGTCAGGAAATTGTCTCGATAAATTCACCATCATCTCCAGGGAAGTGTCAATGTTTCTCAAGAGGTAGCGAATGATGACGTCTCTGAAGGTGATGATGAAGTATTCCCCATGGGTCATCTGGGACTTTCCATCGCACTCCAGCAACTCGTCGATCTGTTTGCCCCTCGACCTGACGAAACTGGCGAACCCTTCGTCGTCCAGCGACAGCTCCAACAGACCCTCGTAGTGGAGTTTCACGTCTGGTGCCAGCTCTCTGCACCAGTACCTCCTCGCATCGAATATCCTCACCTCCGCGAAGATGTGCCCGATCACCAGCAAATTATTCTGCAGAATTTTCTCGTTCAACTGCAACGTCTCCAGCAATTTACATCGCTTCATAAAGATTAAGCACTTCAATTTGTTTTGAAGAGAGATTCTTTGAGTGGAGTTTAGGTCCAGGTGGTTCATCGCCACTGACAGATCATCGAACCGAAAGTTCAGGGCTCTAAAAACTGACTGCAATCTCTCCTTCGACAAGTGCTCGACCAAACTCTCCACCAGCCTCTCAATCTTCCTGGGTAGTAACTGGGCCATCTCGAGGTATTTGACGTTGAATCCAAGGGCTTCTGGCTGCCTCACACATCTAGAGATCAAAGTGCAGAATTCCTCGTTGAAAAGGACGTCGTGAACCTCTTCTTCACTCGACAATCGACACCCCAGGACTTCAACCATGAACTCAATGAGCTTGATCACCGCTGCAGGCTCGTCAAGACCATCTCGATTGACCCTAGCGATGAATTTCTCGATTGCAGAGAAGATCGAGACATTCTGGGGGTGAGAATCCACCAGGAGCACCTGTGGGTCGATGAAACCTCCTTGGAGAAGCCACACGTAGACGTCCAGAGTAGCTGTGAACCTTCTCACACCTTCCCCAGCCCCCACACCTGACACTTCCAACTTGGTCAGCATCACAGTCTGGATCTTCAGGTACTGTTCATGATCTTCGATCTTATCGTTCAATCGTTCGTAAAGCTTCATGCACTTCCTCCTGGCAGCTTCGTCCAGACTGATGCAGTGATTCAACAAGAACTCCACACAACTCTTCAAGTTTCCATCCCCAAAACACCTGGGGACTCTCCTTCTAGCCGAGCACTCCCGAAAAATCCCAGGTTTCTCAGAGAGAACCCTCACCACATGGTTCAGGGCACCCCTGATCCTGGCATCCCCGCAGTGCTCCATTGCCTCCACGAAGCACTGGAGGAACTCCAGCCAGAAGATGTCAACGATCTCCTCGTTCTCCCTCAGTATCTTGTAGATATGATTGAAGGCTATGGCAGCAGCCACCTTTCTATTCTTCAAGGGATGAAGAGCAAAGTTCTTGATGTTCTCCACGACATTATGAATGTTAACAGGAATTCTCCTTAAATCAGTGTCTGTGGCTTGTTTAATGGACCACCTGGAGAACTCGGCGAGACAAATTCCGGAGAAGTCCTTGATGGAGGAATCAGAGTTGCAGAGGCCCTCGAAGATGCACTCCATCAGGAATCCAATGACAGGTGAGTGCAGCATGAGCCTGGAGCTCAGCCAGTGAGTCATCTGGAGCATGAGGGGGTTGAAGATCTGTCTGATGACTTGATCAGGGTCACAACCGAGCTTGAGAAGCACTGGACAGAGGGTCTTGTAGAAGGAGGCGTAGCGCTCAGGCTCGTTGGAGATGTAATAAACAGTCTTCCCCAGGATGATGATGACGATGGAGTGGAGGGCCTCGCAGGCGGAGATTCTGGTGCTCACGTCACTGCAGCATAAAGATAAATCGATTATCCTCGGGAGGATTGTGTCGAGGTGCACTGGGAGGTCGCCATCTGGAAAGGTCATCGTGTACTCCAGCAGGTTCTTCCTATCCCAGGTGCCTCCGGTGTTCTGAGACTGCTTGTGAAGGAACTCCAGCATCACAGAGTTGCTGATTCTCCCGAAGAAGAGGAGGATCTTGTTCTGGAGGGGGCCCAGGGCACTCTCGGTCCTCGCTGTCCGCTGTACTGGGGATTTCGAGTCCTCGTGGAGCTCGAGGCTCTCCTTGCTGCGGAGGTAGACCTCGAGGGTGGGGAGAACCTCCAGGAGAAGAGTCCTCACTGGCTCCTCGTCCCCACAGGTGACGAATCTCTCCAGGTCCTCGAGGGCACTGTCAGCCAGCTCGTAGTTATTCAAACCTATTCTAAAGGCCAGAGTGAAGACTGGACCGATGTGGGGCAGCAAATCCTTTGTAAAATCCTTCGGGGAATGCAGAATCAGTTGAATACAGGAGATCTGGAGCTCGTGGGAGAGCTCGAAGACCAGCTTCAAGGTTCTCCTGAGGTAATTCAGGATCAGGAGGGTCTCAGAGGGGGTGAACGACTGGGAGGCACTCAGGGATCTTCTCACCAGTCTGTAGAATCCTGAAACCAGGGGGTGCTTGCTCGAGGTCGTGATGAGACTCTCCAGGAGCTTCTTCACGTCCTCTGAGGACTCAATTATCTTCGGGAGTAGCTCCTCGTAGAGGTCCACCAGGTTCAAGAAGATCCTGAAGTCGTCCTCATTCTCTGGTACCTGGGAAACACCGATATCCGAGAAGACGTTGTCCTCTCTGGTCTTTATCCTGACGTCCAGTTTTGACGTTAGACTGATGCAAGTGGTCAGGAGTTGGTTGCACACCTTCTCTTGATTATTCATCGTGTAGTTTTCAGGGCTCAAGAGGGACTGCCACAGTGGGATGTAGTCCTTGTAAGTGATGAGCCGTTTCCAGGGGTTCTCCAGGTGCTTAAGCTCAACATCGATCAGAAGACTGTGGGAGCAGCTCCAGACGACTCCCTCATAGACGACATTGGAGAGAAACTCCTCAAAGAGGTGAACCTTCAGGTGACTCATGTGCTCAATCGTCCTCTTCAGGGACTCACCAGCTTGCATCCGAGCCTTTGGCTTCAGTTCTGGAAATCTCTTGATCATCAGAATGCACATCTTCATGAGAATCCTGATGTGATCGTCTGCGATGACAGACAGTTGTGGCAGCACTCGGGCCAGGGCCTCCTGGTAGTCAGCAATGTCTTCGAACTGGATTTCGTCGTCTTCGGTGAAGTACAAGGGAAGGATTCTCCTGGAGATGAGGGAGAACATCTCATTCACAGCTGCCTCGTCCACCAGACGCTTCAGGGGCTCTGCTAGCTGGCTGTACCCCATGATGGAGATTCTGAGGTTCTGGGGAGTCACTCCTGCGTTTGTCAAGGCGTTCACGAATGTCTCCTGGAGATTATGCAGGATCGTTAGGGCCTCTGAGGAGTTGTCGCGCTTCAGGACGTCTGCCAGGACTTCGTAGTAGACCTTGAGGGTTTCCGTCACCAGAGGAGCCAGGAACTCGTTCTGGAGGAGGCGCTGCAGGAAGGAATGCCAGAAGTCGTGGTCCTCCAGGATGAAGGACTCGAATTTCTGCAGGTGTTCCCTCAGGAAGAGGAGGATGGACTCGATGAGGCCCCTGCCCCTGGCCGCTGCGGCTGGGGAGATACTCTTCAGTTGGTCGTAGAAGTCTCTGGCGAGAACGGGCCCAGGAAACGGAAAGTTATGGAGAACGTCGGTTAGGGAGTTGATGGCCATCTCCACGTTGGTGATACCGCCAGTCGTGCTGTTGCAGGCTTCATTGAAGTCCTCGAAGACTCTCAGCTGCTGCCTCTGCCCGTTGGAGGAGACTGCTGGAAGGTCCGGGTGGTGGCGAGCGATCGTGCAGAGCACCTGGAGGATCATCGGGTACTCGGTTTTCTTGTAGAGGTGGCGCCTTCGGGTGTAGAAGGATGTGAAGTCGTTGAGACCTGACGTGTAGTCGGGGAAGACTCTGATCAGGGTCATCAGGGCCTGGCAGGCCGAGCGTTTCGTGTGGTGGGGGATCTTCAGTTTTACACCGAATTCGCAGATTTCGAAGGTCGTCTGCAGGTACGGCTGGTAGAGGCTGGGGAAGGTCGAGAGGAGGTACTTGAGGAGGGTGAAGCCCTCGCGCAGCGCTGACTCGGTGTCTGTGGGGATCTTCAGCTGGTCCAGGGAGTCGTGGAGGTACTTCGGGAGGGCTTTCTTGTCCAGGAGGCCCTCCAGGAGGAGACCTTGAATTTTAAAGGGAGCAGGGCTGGTGAAAGTCGCGGTGATGGGGATTGTTAATTCCTTTTATTATCTATTATTGTCTAGAAAGATGAAATTCCACTGGTTTTTTCGGTAAAATAGTTTTCATTGGACATTTCCTGGAATTACGTGTTACTATAGAATTTATTCTAGTGATTTTTTTATGAGAGAAGAAGAATAAAGTGGAAAACACTTGAGAAATTGATGTAGAGAATTTGTATGGACATGTCTCGATAGAAAGAGTTGTTTCGAAAGATGAAATTTTCTAGGCATTTTCTATTAAAAAACGCATAGATGGGGAGTTCTTCTTGAATAAAATTTCAAGAATTCCAAAACTAATAGATTGCCAATACAAGCCCTAAAAAAATTCGTGGAATTCATGGAATTATTGATCGGATTCGCTGGATTTTTCATTTTTCTACCCAATTATGATAACATTAGATAGATTGACAAGCGTTACCTATTTCGGCACTCGACAGGTTCCGGAAGTACCTCGGGCCCTCCTTAAATAACCTCGCCAGCTCCTTGTCATTCCCCTCCCTCCAATTTCTCATGAATATTTCCACAAATTCATCCGCTGACTCCATGATTTATTACTTTATTCTTAACACTCGAAATTTCGATTATTTTCCACTCTGATAACACTTGGATTGACACTTGTTACTGCAATTGCGTTCCAGCTGCATTTTGCGTGTCTAAACAACTTGTCTGAACCTGTCGAACGCGACAATAACAAACAAACCGGTGGGGGATATGACGTCATCGCGGCTCGTGTGCGCTAAATTTGAAATGACACGACGCTTCAATCCCCAATTCATTTCAATTATATTTAAATGATAATATCCACAATTGCTGATATTTTCGTAACCGGGGACAGTCATGGCCGTAAATTATAATTATCGTTAAATAATTAATTAGTCAATTTGTCAATGTCACGCTTAAATTTTAATTATTAAAGTAATCATCAATTTAAATATTCAAATTCCGAATTATTTATTAATCAGTAATTTAGTTAGGAAGATTGACGATTATTTGGAGAACGGAAAATTTCTTATAAGAAATTTAGCATTACTTACTCAACAGAAAATTTACCGTTCCATATTATTAATATTTAATCCATCGTCAATTAGAAATTTAGATTATCAAGTATTTTACTATTTTTAAATTTCGATTAATATATTTAAATCTCAATCAATGTAAGTCGGGAATTCTTTAAATATTGGAGAATTAGAATTTCATGAGAAAAAAAAATAATAGCCAGTCTTAAAGGGAAGGGATCAAAACGTAAAGTCGCGGAAGAATATCCATGTGACTCAATAAAATAAAAAAATGTAGTAACAGGGTATGAACCAAGTTAAATTAATGGGCAATTTATTTTTTCTGAATCAGTGATGATACATCAATTGCATTAATCCCGTCTTTTGTTATTAATCCACTTGAATGTTTGGATATTCGGCGCGAGGACAGATAGCGAATTCGCGATAATTCCGGCTGGCCGTCGAAACGGAATTAATTACAAGGTAAGATAAATACGGGGAGCATTTCCTAGGGGATTTACTGATTTTGTGATTAATGCAGTATTGACATTTATCAAAATTCAGTGATAAAGTTGAGGCGGTGGTGGGTATATAAATTATTTCTTTGGGGGGGCGATCAGAGTTGCATTGTTGCACGTGCGCCATTTGTTAATTAGTCTCGTCATGAGTGAATTGATCGATTAGTTCATTAATTAATTAAAGCGCCTATTCATTTCTTCATAATATCTGTGGATATTAATTTGATTTGATTTTTACTGAACGATTTATCGTACATTTTAAAAAATTGATCATGCAGAAGAAATTTCGAATTTTGTTATTCATTGGATTGTGTGTGACAGCGCTGATAAATAGGTATCTGAAAAACTTGAAGCCGTGATAAAGATCCTTCGTCTTCTTAACGCTCTATTCTTACCAGTGCACAATCAGAAAAACTCGTCATCGACACTGACGCTGGAGGTGACGATGCAGTCGCTATTCTCCTGGTATTATCAGTCTGGGCTGCCAACGATTCCAATTTCGAAGTCGTTGGCATCACCTGTACATATGGAAACACTGTGGAGAAGAATGTGGAAATGAATGTACTGCAAACTCTGACGATTGCCAACATGTCGCAGGTATTTCAATCGACTTTATCCGACGAAAGATCCTCTCTCTCGGTCTCTCAATTGAGTTTCGAAAGATTCCAGTTTACGGAGGGGCCCAAAAACCGTTGACACGAAATTTCACGACAGATTACTTCTTCGGGGCGAATGGCTTCGGTGACTTTGAGTTTGACGAGGAGATCACAGCTGCAGTTGACAGATCGAAACACGCCGCAGTTGCACTGGTCGATTTAGCTAGAAAATATCGAGGGGAATTGAGTGTTTTGTCTATGGGACCACTGACTAACATCGCACTTGCCATCAGCCTCGATCCAAACTTCATCCACAATGTTAAAAGATTTTATGTCATGGGTGGGAGTGTCTCTGGGGTTGGGAATATCGCCCCAGGGGTTGAGTTCAATTTCGCTGCTGATCCTGAGAGCAATTTCATTCTTTTCAACTCGACCAGAGGAGAACCAATATTTCTCCTGCCATGGGAAACAACTTCAGTGGTCGGATTACCAATGGTGAGATTGCGATTGTAAAGTCACGATATAATAATGAAGAATGACAGCAACTTGAAATTAACATTTTTAGAAATGGAGAACTGAAGTGCTGGGATCCATCGATTCTAGGACCATGAGATTTCTGAATCAGGTGGAAAGGAAAATTCTTCCTAGATCCAGTGTGTGGAGATCAGCCGACCTCATGACAGCTGCATTCATGCTGTGGCCCCATTTAATAACGAAATCCGTTGTAACGAACATTACTCCAGTGTTTGACGGAGCTGCCAGAGGAGTTCTCCTCGTTGACTATGGAAATTCAAGTGGAAAAATGAAAAATGCAGAAATTATACAGAACGGTGATTCCGAGAGCGTAAAACAACTGCTCATAAAATATTTCCAATAATTGAAATTACGATTTAGCCGTATAAATCTCTCGACTTTAACGCCAAATAAAAAAAAATTGTGACTACATCAAAGTTCATCAGCAAAATTACAAAATAAATTCTTCAAACCCGCTGAACCCCTGTCGTATAAACGCGCTATTTATTTTCTGGCATGAAAAACGACGAATAAATACAAGAATGCAAATATACACTTACTCTACCTAAATAAAACGTATCACAAAGCATAATGTGGCAGTATCAGAGGCCTCCCTAAAGCCTC
Organism: Diachasma alloeum; assembly: GCF_001412515.2. Lineage (NCBI taxonomy): Eukaryota > Metazoa > Arthropoda > Insecta > Hymenoptera > Braconidae > Diachasma > Diachasma alloeum. Next base: position 307,709 of record NW_021681032.1, read on the forward strand.
AATCATCGAGTGTGATAATTTCCACACTGTCCTTCACACTCTTCTCCCCCTTCTTCGCCGGATTGCTCTTCCTGGGCAGCTCATAAACCGCCACAGAGTCAGTTCCCCCAGGTCGTGGCCCCTCCGCCCCCTTCTGCGGTACAACACTCAACGACACTGGCAGATTCTTCCCAAAGTGCGCCTTGTTCTGCGGAATGATCTCCAGATGCGAGTGCTGCTGCAGCTGCGACAGCATCGAGTAAGTCTCAGCAGTATTAGCAGATGAAATGCCACTCTGAATGGCTCCAGTCATGTCCACGCCCTTGGGCTTGCTGGACTTCCTGAAGGCAGGTTTGGGAGGGATTTTCGAGGCCATGGCCGGGCTCACAGGGCTGACAGATATCCCACTGCGCTCAGGGATAAAGGGTGAGCCAGCCATCCCCAAGAGTCTCTCATAGGGCCCGGCCAGCCCAGACACCTGTGATTTAGACACCCTCTGCTTCTTCAGTGGATTCTGCTGGGCCTTCTGGGGCAGAGGCTGTCCCTGCTTCTTCGACAACAATTTATGCTGCAGCGAGGTCCCCCTCTGCATCCCCATGGGCACTGGTTTTATATTCAGCCCAGAGTTCTGAAGACTCGAGTGGCTCACTGGCAGATTAATCCCAGAGGGGCTGGCACTCTTCATGGGGCTCACCGACAGTGAGGCATTGTGCGCTGGCTGGGGCTCAGTCAGGCTCTTGGACACGCGAATCTGCGGGGCCGACATCTGCTTCGGTGGCTGGATCACCGAGGGCTTCAGCAGAGAGATCTGGGTCGTCGAGGGCACTGGCTTCTGGGACTGCGGCATCTTCATGTGAGAGATATCCCCGTGGGGCACGTGCTTGCTCTTCTTGGGATTGCTCCCCACTGGGGTGATCGACACCGAGTGCGAGTGATCCTTCGATGAGGACGATGTCGTCGTCGGCTTGGACTGATTGTACATCATGGCAGCAGTGGTTGAAGCAGTGGAATTCTGCAAATTCAGCAACTGCTGAACCGTCAGACTCCCCATGTTGCTCATGGAGCCCATCCCGGGGATTCCACTCTGGGGCATCGTGCTCGAGGTGTTTATCGTGCTCATTGTCGGCAATGTGCCACTCGAGCTGGACAGGGGGGTCGAGAGGTTGCCGAAGCCCGCGAGGCCCCCACCCATCGGCGCCAAATTGCCCGGGTACTGCCTCATCATGTCCCCGTAATTTCCCATCTGCCTCAGGTAATTCATCATTGACAGGGAGTCCATCACATTCGCCGCTAGACCGCCCCCCAGCATCGCTGAGATTATGTTCTGGTCGATCAAGGGGTTCATGAGGAAGGGAGTCATCATCGCTTGGTTGCCAGCTGTCCCCATGTATCCTGGGAAGTTCTTGCTGTTGAAGGGGTTCATCATGCTCCCGGCCTGCATGGAGAGGTACTTGTTGACGTTCGGCGGTCGTCCTCGGGGACGTCCAGTGCCGCTGGACTTGTAGGGCTTCCGTTGCTGGGGGGCCTGGGGCGACGTGGGCACCGGTGGTGGCTGACTCGGGGGGTTTATCGGCTGGCTCGAGGCTGATGGAGCCACTGAGGGCGTCCCCACTCCTGCGCCCTCTGACCTCTGGTGGTGGGCGTTCTTCCTCGCCAGGTTCTGCTGCTGGCAGAAGCGCAGCGCCGCCTCCAGGAGATTTCCCTCCGGTGTTTTTATCCCAACGTAGGACTTGTAGGTGTCCACTAGAAGGGTTGCGAACGCCTGGATCTCCTTACCCTGGAAGTTCTTCTGGACCTGCTGGTAGATCTTGTAGACGTCCAGCAGCACGTGGGTTTGAGAGTCCGTGCGGAAGAGCTGGGGGTTCTCGCCGACGTTCAGAGGAACCAGCACCTGGACCCTCGTCCGCAGGGACTGCAGGCACAGCGTCAACGCTTGACGCGACAACTGCTCGCGCTCCGAATCTCGGACGTATTTTCTGGGGGGGGAGAAGGGAGATTAGATCGGTGGGGTTGAGAGGAGGCGAGGGCTCATGTCCAAAAAATTCCATTTAAAAAAATTGGGAAAAAAATTGGAAATAGCAGGAGGTGGACAGCATGGAGTTGCTTTGAGGGGAATTTTTTGGATGTGCCTCTAGGGTGAGGGGACTTACTTGTCTGCGTCGGGGATTTTTCGAAGCTGGATGCACAACTCCATCAGCATTCGACTGTCGTCGGTTCCCTTCAGGACCTGCATCAGGAGGGTAACGCATCTCGACATGTGCGAGGGGAAACTACCCGGGCGATCGATCTCGTCGGTCGGGATACGCCAAACACCCTGAAATTGAGAGGGGTTCGAGTTGTCATTGTACGTGAGGATATTACGGTTTTTTAACTTCCCGATAGAGGAAGCTATTGTAATCACCCCTAAAATTAAAAAAAAATATTTTCGCCATATATTTATTTATTGTATTCGCTCATCTAGCCCTTTCTGGGAGAAATCGCAGTGAATTTCTATTGAAACTATAAGAATTCTCTTGAATTACTTAGAACTTTGGAATTTTATTTGAAAAATTCTTTGCTCTGCGACAGTTCTATAGAAAATTATGTAAATACAGAATTTTGTAGATGACGGAGTTAATGAATGGTGATTTTTCCATAGAAATTCTTGGGTGTAAATTTTTCAAACGTTTTTCCACTGTATTTTTATTTGTTTCTCATGATAAAAAAAATTGCGGCAAAAAAATTGAGGAAAATGGCCTACAAGAAATATATTTAATCGCGTGATTGGCGCGCGGTCTCTCTTTTCCTCCTCTCGAGGGAACCCAAGACGCTCTATATTAGTGTGATTTAACGAATAACTCGAGTGACATTAGTCCACTTGATCCATGAACAGGAGAATTAATGCGAGTTACGGTCAGTGAAATCTTGTCATAACTCAGGCATCGGCGTTATTAAAACATTCAATGCCGCTGATACACGGAGAGAAATTCTTTAGATAATTTCCTCAATTATGATTTCGACCAGTTAGAATTCAGTATTCAGGGTCAGGTGACACGTTTCACACTGATACTTTCCCTGTAGCATGTTAATCGTTTCCAACGAATTTGACAGTTATATTTAGTGCTGACACCAAAATTCTAGTGCTGACACGTGAGTTTTTCTCGTATTGATATGAAATTTTCACAAAAATTCCCCGAAACTTTACTTGAGGACTGAATTCCTCTCTGTGGAATACTAAATAAATTTTACATTACTAAAAATCATAGTTATTCATTCAGTGATCAATTCACAACTTGGGTGATTCATTATATTGTTATATTTCACCTCTCAAAGAAGATTAGCGAACTTCAATTATTTTGGAGACATATTTCCCTCAATATTCCCAAAATAATAAAGAAAAAGAAACCAATAATGAAGAGGAGAAATAATTAAACTCGAAAAAGATAACAGTCAAGAGTTTCCAAAAAAATTATAACGCTTTTTCTGACCCTTAATTCGACCAAAAATCTCGCACTTAAAAAAAAAAGTCTTAAACCGTCTTATCTCTTCGCTATGGAAATATCGTGTTATCGGAGTGAACATGTCAATGGGTAATTGCGTTCATGTAAAAGTAGACCGACAATGTGTCTATCTCTTTGTGCCTATTCCTGGAAAGACGAGAATAGATCAGCCAAAAGAATTCAAGTCTGACTGAATTGTTCGGGCTATCAGTCGATAATAAATATGATAGTGAACTCGAGCATTCACTGTTCCAGGAATAATTCCGAGGCAGCAGTGATGGGGCGAAGCATTTCAATAAAGATCCTGTCAATAGTCCTGGCCCTGGGCGTCGGTGTCACCGGGTAATTATCGCGCCGCGGTAATTTTTGAGATCAATTGATAACAATGACGATCATTGCAGTTGTCTCGCGTATTACTTGGCCGATAATCAGCACGATGCAACACACCGAGCATCCGAGAAACTCGTGATTGATACTGACGCAGGAGGCGATGATGCCATGGCGATTTTACTTGCATTATCAGCATGGAAGAGCAACCACTCCAATTTCGAAGTCATTGGCATCACGTGTGTGTACGGCAATACTTATGAGAAAAATGTGGAGACTAATGTACTCAAGACACTCACTGTTGCCAACGCCGCCGAGGTAATTTTATCGCGAAATTTTATCAATTGTTGAAAATGGAAAAAATAGATGTTCCAGAGTTATATTTAAACTTCTTCTACTTCTCCAGGATACTTTGCGCTTCACAGCTATTTTAACGTACACAATGAATTGATACAATAAATCCAATTTCCAATCTCTAAATTTAATCATTAAATTAAACGATTAAATCGTTAATTTAAGCATTTATATGAAGTATAAATGTTTAAGAATGATTATTAATCATTATTCTGGGCCACATGCGGTCATAAGCAAACACGTTATTTTATTAAATGTTGAGAATGAGAAAAAAAGATGTTTAAGAGTTATATTTAACGTCCACAATGAGTTGATAGAATAAATCCAATTTCCAATCTCTAAATTTCTCTAAACCATTAAATCATAAATTATATAGAAATGGAATTCTTGTAGACATTTTTTGCAGAGATTTCCGTAATAATTCCTTTAAATTCATTCAAACAATTCCATTTTTACCTCTGAAAAAAAAAATATTTCTATAAAAACTGCGCTAGAGGCGTGACATTCTGAGATATTCACTGGAAATTAATGTCGAAATTGAATTGCCTGATAATTTTCTCGAAATAAAAAATAGATTCCAGTATACGGAGGATCGCAAAAGCCCCTGATATCCTCCAACTTCACCGCGGGAAACTACTTCGGAGAGGATGGCTTCGGGGACTTCCCGTTCGAGGAGAAAATCACAGCTAAAGTTGATTCTAAACACGCTGCAATTGCGTTAGTTGATTTAGCAAGGGAGCACAAAGGAGAGCTCAATATTCTTGTGCTGGGGCCCCTCACGAACATCGCGGTGGCCCTCGCCCTGGACCCCAACTTTCTACGCAATGTCAAAAGGCTGTATGTCATGGGCGGCAGTGTGGCGGGGATGGGGAACAAATCGCCAGGGGTTGAGTACAACTTCGGACACGACCCCGAGAGTAATTTCGTTACTTTCAACTCAACTGAGTCCATTGTATTGTATCCGTGGGAGGCAGTGCGCAGCACCGCAATAAGTCGGGTAATGTCTCGAAATTTTCTCCATTTTTCGGTGTTATTTCTTTGTAAAATGATCACTAAATACGAAAAATCATTCAATTGGTTTTTAGAAAGGAAAAAAAAATGAATTGATTGATAATGAATGAATTGATTGACATTTTCTATTGAATTCACTAGGTTATTCTGGAAAATTATTAATATTAGTAATCAATATTATAATCATCATTATTCATTATCAATCAATCAATAAATCGATCAACTTTTTAATTCCAATTCATCATCTTCCAGGAATGGAGAAGGAAAATTCTAGGTGTCTTGCCCTCTAAATTCATGAAATTCATGAACAAAGTGGAGGAAAAAATTCTAGACGAAGTGTTCTGGAAGCCAGCAGACGTGATGGCAGCAGCAGTCATGATCTGGCCGCACATAGCAAAAGAAAATTGTTCAACCAGAGTCACCCCAATAACCGACGGCGCAGCTAGAGGGGGCGTCCTGGTGAACTACGACGATATTCCCGAGAACATCAACACAAAGATCATCCTAGAAATCGACGTCGAAATGTTCAAACAGCTGCTCCTCCACCATTTCTCTGAGAAATCCCCCCAACAGCGACAAAAATAATACTTTTTTCAACTTTTTCTACTCACATTGAAGAAATTCGTGCTTTTTCGGTCGGCGAAGAGCCCCTGGAGGGTCATCCCTGTGTGGTACTGACACTTGAATATCCCCATGAGTAGATCTCGACATTTGTTGTTGTCCTTGACTGTTTTGTTGTTGAAGTAGAAGTGACAGAGACGGTATATCGACTTGTAATGCCCTGGGAATCTCAAGACACACTGCTCCAGGCCTGCCAGACAGTAGCTGATGATTTTTGACACTTCTGCCTCTGTGAGATACTCCTCTAGAATAATTAACGAGTAAATTAATCGACAAATAATCAAAATCATGACGAGATAATTTCTTTCCCTTCCTCTAATTTTGTAGAAAAATGAAAACAGTTCCCAATTTTTTTTTCTAATTCATCATTGCATTGATACTTTATTATAATTGTCGATTTCCAGAACCTCATGGAGATCAGATTCAAAAGAAAATCTCACGATTTGATCTTAACAGTATGATTTTTCACTCAATCCAATATTGATTTCAATTTAATTTGCTAGAAATTTCTGAAAATCCCTATTGAAAAATTCGCCTCAATGCAGAGACTAAAAATAGAGTGAAAAAAAATTACTAAATTGAAAAAACGTGCAGTCAATGGGAATTAATACTCCCTAAAATTTTTTATAACCTAAGATCCATCATATCTACCCATCCGACTCACCCTTCTCCTCCACAGTCTTCTTCTTCTCCCCCTCACTGTCCCCGGAGTCGCTGTCACTGTCAACACTCGAGCTATCGCTGTCAGAGCTATCCTCGCTGCTACTGGACTCATCGCTGCTGCTGAAACTCGAGTTATTCGTCTCATTTGTCGTAGTGGTCAAAGTAGTGGTGGTGCTCTCCTGTGAGCCCCTTCGACTCATAGTGGCCTCCTCCTTGACAGCGTTCACCTGCGTCTTCTTCTTCTCCCCAGGTTTCTCCTTGAACTCCCTGTCCTTGCAGGAGCCCTCGCCCCCGTGGAGATCCTCGTGCTGCATCCACTTGCCCTCGCTCTTCCTGCTCTCCTCCTCGTCAATCTGCACCGGCTGCTCCTTCAGCATCTGCTTCATGAGGTCGTCCATCATGTCCTGAGCATTCGCAGGCATCGATTTCCCCACGAAGTCCTGCTTCTTCTCCCCCGACCTCTCCTTATCGCTCTCATCGCTGGATATCACCATGACTTCGTCACTCGAGACATCCTTCTGCTCTCTCTGCAGGCTTATCTCGCAGACTTTACTGATCAACTCGTCGATCACACTGAGCACGTCCTGCATCAACTCGAGATGAGAAATATTCCCCATCTTCATCCTCTTGGAGGGCTCCTCCGCCCCTGGCTCCCTCGCTCGTTTTTTATTATCAGATCTCCCCTTTGTCTCTGTCCTCTCGGGCATCGGGATCTCCTCGACACTATTCTGACGCCTCTCCTGGGTCCTGCTCCTGGGGATGGCCTCTAGCGATGGACCCTCGTCCCTCAGGAGGGTCTTCTCCTCGTTGAAATCCTCCTTTCGTTTACTCCTGTTGAGCTTCGAGGGGTACTGCATGAAGGGACCACTCGCGCACTCCAGGAGGTGCTTCAGGAACAGCTGCCCCAGGGACTTCTTCAGGGGCTTACCCTCGTGCTGCTCCAGGTACTTGAGAATACTTGCGTGGATCCTGTAATTGAATTTTTTAACAGATTTGTGTTGAACTTTCATTGAAAAAATTTTTTTTTCATTCTAATGGAGATTAACTAATGAACGGACTCTGTTTTAGATACTTTATAGAGCAATCTGGCTATCTTGTGACATGAAACAATTATTTAATGTAAGACAATATAATTAATATTTGATTTTTAATTATTACTTTTACTGTTTTCAAAATGCCCTGGGCGAAATACTATTTGAAATAATTCACCGAATTTTCTTGAATTTTTTTTACTACTTGAAATTTATTCTTCCCTAGAAACGAGATTAGAACAACAATTTATCAATATATCAAATACGTAACGAACGAAGTCATTATCAAATACTGAAATAGTTTAATAAAATAGTAATTACAATTTCATTTTCTGTTTCGTTGAAATTAAATATCAAATAGAAGAACCCAAAAGAAAATAAAAATGACCTGTAATGGACCTCCAGTGCTTCCACCGCCGAGTTGTTGGCGTTCTTCAGGCTTATCCTCTTGGGATAATGCGCATTGTTCTTGTACAAAAGTTCACTGGCCCGTTCGTAGCGCTCTAGGAACACCGGCGGGTCCTCATTCCTCTTCTCCGCAATCTTCCCCAGCATGTAGTGATACAGCCACCGTTCGTCCTGCAGCTGCGGCTCGTCCTCGACATTCGCCAGGTAAATTCGATTGGCCGATTGAAAGCAATTCTCAGCAGCCTCCAACGTGTCCTCCTTCCTGCTCTCCAATACCGCGAACTTCTCCATGCTCAGGGTGTCCGACTCCTGCTTGAGGAGTCTCGAGCAGAACGAGTGCACCATGTACACGAAATTGCCGTACTCAATCCACATGACACTGTGACCAGGCTTTATCTCAACAGCTCTCTCGAAGCTGCACTGCGCCATTTTCCCTTGGGCCAGCAGTTTATTTATGTCGGCTATGGGTTTGCAGTTGTTGAGGAATGTTCCCATGACAGTCCCCACTGACATTGCGAGGGCTGCCCAGGAGTTGAAGGCACCAGGATGAAGGACAACGTCCATTGTGTAGTACTTGACAGCCGACGAGAAGTTGTTGTTCTTGAACAGATGATCAGCGAGGAGATAGTAGAGAGCCTCCACCTGGTAGGGCAGGGGTTTGCTGACCGAGGGCCTCCTGTCGTGCTCCCCAACGATGTAATTCGTCATCTCCTCGACGAGTTCACTGGGGTCGTGCTCCTTGGGAACGAGGGAGCTGATCTTCTTGAAGAGATGCTGGGTGTCAGCTGTGATGGACATGGGCCTGGCTGAGTCGAATTCGGGGATGACTTCGGGCCTGTAGAATTCGAACAGCAACTGGGCCACGTCCCACGTCAGAGGGATCGTGGGCACCTGGTGGTCCTCGAGGTGCTTCGGCTTGGTCTTATTGGTTCTGCTGGGGTGGCCGTACAAACACCAGAATATCTGCTCCAAGTGTTTATCGATTTTCTCACGAAGGACTGCCAGCCTGGCTCCGCACATCCTCGGGATGACTGTCTTCAGGGTGAAGAGCAGGAGTTTGGCCTCGTTCATGCAGCACCAGGCGTGCCTGCCCAGGAACTCGTGACCAGTGAAGAGGATCATCAGGGGGGGTGGTATGTCCTTGCCCTCGTCTTCGGTGTCTGAGTCGTGGGAGTCCGTGGGCTTTGACTTCTGCGACTGCCTGGATTTAGCTCGATCCTTGTCCTCTTCGTACTGGAGAACGTGGTGGAGGAGGATCCAGGGGGTGACTGTCTCCAGGGGCATCTCCATGGAGCTCTCTGGCACGTCCAACTGGTGACAAGTTATCTGAATAAGATTCTGAACTAGTCTCGTTGTTTTTCCGTCCAGGTACCTGATGACTGTAGTGCTAGCACTGTCGACGCACGTCTCGAGCTTCTCCAGACAGTTCAGAACACTCTGACCCCACTTCTTGCGCTCAGACTCGTCTACAGAGTTGATGTAAACCTGCCATGCCTCGTTGAGGCAGGCTTCAGCCCAGATGAAGCAGTCCTCGTACTGCTCCAACTGCCAGAGGCAATCCAGCAGCATCGACAACTGCTTGACCCTATCGACATTGAGCTTTAGCACTGTCATCACCTCGTTCCTCTGCTTCGCGTACTTGAACGTCTCCTGGAGGATGAGGGCGAGCTCAGAGTACTTTTTCTCGTCGTAGAGCCTCTGGACCTCCCCCAGCTTCTTCCCTCTTTCGATCGACGTCAGTCGTTTTTGGACGATTGGAAGGGCTATCCTAGAGTAATATTTGCAGTTCGGTAGCTTCACTGAGGCAATCTGTGAGTCCGACTGCTGCAGGTCGTGGATCAGAAGCCCCAGAGTCTTCATCGCAACATCAGTGTCCCCTTGGCACATGAAGAGATTGGCCTTCACCCAGAGGACTCTCAGGAGAAACACCAGATCCTCGTTTAAATCCTCCCGAACACTCGCGAAGATGATGTAGCCGAGCTCCTCAGAGGGTATCCCAGTGCCAAACCGATCCACTGAAGACGATGGCACCGTCTCGGGTCTATTGTTCAGCCACTTATCGGTGTGGAGTTCGCAGAAGAGAAGAGTCATCTCTCCCTCGTGCTTCAGGAGCGATTCGTCCTCCTCAGGGTCGCCGAACGGCGACGAGTGGGGGATGTGCTCCCTGGTGAAGAGGTACGACTGGAGGTACACGTCAGTGAGCTCCTCAGGCCACTCCAGGTTCCACTTGGTGGACAGGAACTCCGTGAACTTTGCTATTATCACCATGAGGTTGCTCTTCCCCGAGTGCTGACTGATGAAGTCCTGTACGTCACTCGTCTCCAGGTCTGAGCCAAAGTATTTTACGTCCTCCTCGGGGTTCAGGGGACTCGGGGACTTGGAGCTCTCCGAGCTCTTGATGCCGTCAGTGTTGGTCGTCTCTTGAGAGGTGAACAGCTGGTACAGGTCCATCGTGTCCATGGAGTCGTCCATCGACTTCAGGGGGTCGTCCCTGATGATCTTGGCTGTGTCAGGGAGCAAATTGCTGGAGAATATTCTTCTCATCGTCTCTTCCAGCTCGACGTCGTCCCTCTCGGGTTCCCTTCGGTGGGACCCTCTCACCCTGGGGGACCTCCTCATGCTGCTGCTGCTCCACGCCCACTCCTGCAGAAAACACAGGGAACTCCTGCGCCGTTTCTTCACCTTCTGCTGCTCCTCCTTGGTCTCGGAGTGCTCGTTCGACTTGTCGTTCCTCAGGGCTTTGTATTCGGGCTTGTCAGGGGAGGGCTTCGGGTCCTCGGTGGAGCCTGGCATGTTCTCCAGGGAGTTCTCGGGCTTCAGGGTCGTATCTGTGTCGTCGGAGATGTTTATGGTCTCCGGGAAGTCCACTGGGTCCTCCAGCTTCTCCTCGTCCTCGATTTTTATGTCCTGGGGGTCCAGCCTCAATGGGTCCTCCTCGATTATCTGGATGTCACTCGAGGGGTCGGACTTCGCCTCCTCCTCCAGGTCCACCTCCATCTCGAGGGTCACCTCAGGCACCTGCTGGTCCTCCAATTTCTCAGGGGTTTTTTCCCCCTTTGGCGAGATCTCCAGGTCTATCTCGAAGCTGGGCTCCGATATATTCTCGGGGATTTCCTCCTTCTCCAGGGAAATCTCTGTCTCCTCCATCTTGTCGTCTTCTTCAGGTGCTCCTGACTCCTCGGGCTCTCGTGGCCTCTCCACATTGAGGTTCAGTTTACTGATGAAGTTGAGGTTGTTATCAGTGATGTAATTGTGAATCTCTATCAGGGACTCCCCGAGCTCCACCCACGTGTGCTTCTCCAGGGGCTTCTTCAGGGAAACATCGGGGATGGGCTTGAACTCGAAGTCTGGTCTGCAGGCCTCGATCCACCTCTCAGCGACGTCCTTGGCTTCCTCGAGGAGCTTGTCCCCCAGGCATCGGTCGTAGTCTGTGTCCAGGGGTGGGTCCAGGGCCCAATCGGGGTTGAAGAGCTTGTAGCTCTCCTGGAAGAAGGGAATGTCCTTGAAGATCTTCTCCCTGAAGGCGAGGCCCTTGACGTAGCTCGGGTCACGTTCCAGGGCCATCGAGATGTACAACAGGCAGTTCATGTAGTCGGGGACTGCAAACATGGCTGTGATGATGCTGTCAAGGCAGGGCCAGTGGTTGGGGTTGCACTTGAGGCCCTGCTTGAAGGAGGAACAGGCGAACTCCAGGTTCGCCGTCTCCAGGGCGAGCGTTCCCATCCTGCACCAGAGCATGACGTCTGTGTCGTCGAGGTTGGCTGCTGCCCAGTAGGAGTCGATCGCCTCGTCGTAGCTCTTGAGCTGGGCGTAGATTCCACCGATGTTCTTGTAGCAGCAGTACTTCAGGGAGAGCATGGGGCGAGTCCTCCCGTCGGGGACCTCTGGCTTCTCCACCTGGTCCAGGAGCTCCGTCTCCAGGAGGTCCTTCAGGATGTGCAGGGCCTCCTCTATTTTTGATTCCTTCAGCAGCTCCAGCGCTTTGTTGTACTCCGTCAGGGCTATTTGCTCCTGGGGGAGGGCAATCAGGTCTAAGAGTTCTTGATTTTTAATTTGTTTCTTCATTTTTGGAGGGCAACAAACGTATTTGGAATGGAGGAAAACGTTGTGGGATTGATTCTAATGATCTTGAGTTACTGGAGGTTGGAGAGAACAGGTTTTAGCAGATTCTAGAGCACGGGAGGGTGAAATGAGTCATTTTTAGTCAACTATAACTCAAGATTCGCAGAGTAAAATTCAGCATTTTCTCTTTAATTTTGAAGATGTTTTTTCGAGCTTTAAAATGAGACCTGACTCATCCCAATCGCATCATTTCCTCAGGAGATATTCATGATACAAAAAGGTTAATGAATCACATCTCCCTTTAAACCGGTTTATAGGTTAGGTGAGGGTTGACATAAAGGGATTTCATTAATTTTAAATGACTCAAAATCATTAGAGTGAAATTTAAAGAATCTTATACCATTTTTCAACGACTTTTCATAAGCTTCAAGATGAGCCCAGTTAAATGGCAATTGCATCGTTCGGTTGGAAGATATCAGAGATTATCCAACTGACTGTAAAAAATCAATTAAGGTTTATTTACCTGAGCTTCCTTCGTAATCTTGGGGAGATTGTTCTCCTCATCGCTCTCCTCACTCGACTCCTCGTTCAGCGCTGATATTTTCATCATTTTGGGGGGATTGTGGGGTTTTCGGAGGTTCAGGGAGATGTTTGGGTCCGTCTGTTGACGTCTGGGATAGCGAAGACCACATCAGAATTTTCTTAATTCATTTTTTTTTCACTGGGGGGTTTTCTTCGTTTCCTTCACTGGAGCACAATTTTTCGGGGTTTCAGGGGATTTTACAGGGCTCAGAGGGGATTTCCATTTACCATGGGGTTTAAAAGAGAAATTTCGAGGGTTCTACCTGTTTTTTTTAATGATTTTACCACGCTCTTTATTCAGCGAATTGCACACTCCCCCTCTGGGGCTTCTCCCGAAACTATCCGAAGTTGCGGTGACGTCAGTGGTTCTCGGATTGTTGTGTTGTGCTTCGAATCCTCTTCCCATTTTGCGAAATTGACAATGAACATCAAGGAGAAGGAAAAATACATCGAGGAGTTTGATTTTCCGTTCTGCGATGAGTCCACGAAGTACGAGAAGGTCGCGAAGATCGGGCAGGGAACGTTTGGGTGAGTGGAACCCCAAAACACATGGATTTTGAGGTTATCTGGTCGTGCATGCGTGAGAAGCTCAACAGAAAAGTCTGTTCTATTAAAATTCTAAAGTTCTAATGAAATATTCTATTTGGTTTTACGTAAATTCTGTTGAACATTAGAGCCACTCCTCTCTGAAGTATTTACTCTATTAAAATTTTAATTGTAATTGGATCAGTTGAGTTTTCGTTAATTTTGGAGTTAGAGAGTTAATTCTCCCTCATTTCATAAATAGTTCAGGGAATTGGTTAATTTTTCAATTTTCCTCCTGCCCCGGACGCATTCTGCTTGAAAATTGTTCCTATGGAGTAACAAAATAATTCTAAACTCACGTAAAAATACTTTAAATTTTGTGGGTTTCATTTCAGAGAGGTATTCAAGGCACGTGACAAAAAGAACTCGAAGAAGTTCGTAGCCATGAAGAAAGTTCTCATGGACAATGAGAAGGAAGGGGTCTGTACTCTCTTTCAATGATTGGGAAATGGAAAACAAAAATGAAATGGGTTTGAGACTAGATCATTCAGTAATGATCTGTTTTTTTCAGTTTCCAATCACTGCTTTGAGAGAAATTAGAATTCTCCAACTGTTGAAGCACGAAAATGTCGTCAATCTCATTGAGATTTGTCGGACCAAAGGTAATTCTGGAATTTTACGTAGACAGTTTTGTGATTATGTATTTTTGACTTTATGGTATCATTATTATTTTTTTTTTTTCTAGCAACGCAGTACAATCGTTATCGTTCCACATTCTACCTGGTTTTTGAGTTTTGCGAGCACGATTTGGCTGGATTATTGTCTAATGTTAATGTCAAGTTCAGTCTGGGGGAGATTAAGAAAGTTATGCAGCAGTTATTGAACGGACTCTACTGCATTCACAGCAACAAAGTGAGTTTTTCGATTATTTAAAATGAAAATTTAAGGATTTTATGGGGAGAATGTCTCTTTACTACACTCGATATTCCTTTTTTCAATTAATCAGCTGTCAGATTTTCATATTACGATAAATTATTGGCTCGCGTTCTAATTCCTATTGTCACTGAATAAAATTCTCATCATAATTATAATTAAATTCCTTCTAGAACTCGCCTTAGAAGGAATTTAATTAACTTCTCTTATTTGGAAGTTATTTGTGATGTTTAATTAATTCATGATAATCGTCCCTGCAGATCCTCCACAGAGACATGAAAGCAGCTAATGTTCTCATCACTAAGAATGGAATCCTGAAGCTCGCTGATTTCGGTCTTGCAAGAGCCTTCAGTACCAGTAAAAACGGCCAAGCCAACAGGTACACCAATCGAGTCGTCACTCTGTGGTACAGACCCCCAGAGCTGCTGTTGGGGGACAGGAATTATGGACCTCCAGTGGATTTGTGGGGGGCTGGGTGCATCATGGCGGAGATGTGGACGAGGTGAGTCTTCTGATCCCCAAAGCCAACATTGCATTGTTCAATTAATTTTTTTAATTGAATAAAATTTCAAAATGAGAAAATTTAATGAAAAATATTGGATACTTTTTTTTTATTTCTAAAAATGATAGAAGATGAACTCAACAACTTATTAATTAACTCATTATTCAGTAAAATGAGGAAAAACATGCGAAATCTCAATTCCATAATTAACATGCCAAAAAAATTCTATTTTATTTTAAAAATCATCAGTAAACTTTCCATAAATGTTCAAAACAAAATAATTATGATATCAGGTCTCCAATAATGCAAGGCAACACAGAGCAGCAACAGCTGACATTGATCTCCCAACTCTGTGGATCGATAACGACAGAAGTGTGGCCAGGAGTACAGAACCTGGATTTATTCAACAAGATGGACCTCCCCAAGGGCCAGAAGCGCAAGGTGAAGGAGAGACTCAAGCCCTACGTGAAGGACGCCTACGCCTGTGACCTTCTGGACAAACTGCTGATCCTGGACCCAAGCAAGAGGTACGATTCTGACTCGGCGCTGAATCACGATTTCTTCTGGAATGATCCCATGCCCTGCGACCTCAGCAAAATGCTTGCCCAGCACTCTCAGAGCATGTTCGAGTATCTCGCACCTCCCAGGAGGTCCCAGCACATGCGACACGTTCACCAAGCTGTTCCTGGGGGGCCTGCCAAGCCCAGTACTAGTATGGCAGAGAGTGGATACCAGGATCGTGTCTTCTAGAGTATTTTTGTGGGGTTTTGGGACTGGGGATGAGTGGAGTATACCTCTGAGGGAGAAAAAATGATGGGATTTTCTTGTCAAAAATAGTTTTGGACTTTTTTTTTCGAGATTTGGAAAAGGAGGAAAAAATTGGGGGAAAATTGTCAATAGAATTCAGGAAATTCTATTGGAGTTGTATTAGTTGGCTTGCAAAGAAAATGTCAAAAAATCTTTTCAGAGGGAGATTTTGCTGGCCACAAAAATAATCCCTCGATATTTGCGAGGTATTCATTAAATAATCCCCAGAATTCTCCACCTCTTTCCCCACTCACCCACAATTTTCATGTTCAAATCTCAATAACGTGGTTAATTCGAAGATAATTAATTCATTAAGCCTCGTAATTATATTTTTGTATTGCGACAAGAAAAAATAATTTTTCAATACTGATAAGTAATTGTATTTTCCGCAAATGTTTGTCTTAAAAATAATTATTAGTCTCTTCGATTAACCACGCAACAAGCAGAGAAATGTGATAAAACTTTTAAAAAAGCAGTTAGGAAATTAATGAAATATCAATTAATGATGAATTGATTGATTAGATAATTAATTACGGACGCACGAAGTAGACGTGAAGGACTGCTAGTTGACTCATTCACCTACGAATGAAATGATTCATGTTCAATGTGCGATCCTGTACTTGTATTTAATTTGTCGAATGTGTGATACCCTTTTTTTCTACGAATAGATAGTTTTTTTCTACCGATGAGTAACTGTGTGAAACAGCCACTGATGTAATCATCATTGACATTGTTGACGATTGAAAAATCATTTGTCGACAGATTCATAGCATTAATGAAATTTATTGCACTCCTGATAAACACTGAACATTGTTTTCAATTTCAATTATTAATTCTTAATTGATAATTACAGTTTTATAGACACATCTACACTTTGTTACTGCTCTAGATAATTTTCTTTCGGTTTATTATCGAGAATTGATGAAGTGAGGAATTCTATAATTGGAATTGGGAGAATGGAGAATCACTCAGAGAGAAGTTGTGGACATTATTTTGCTGATATCTCGAAGACCATTGGGTTTAGGAAGAAATGTCAGAGGAAATTTTTTGCAGAGAATTTCATAAGCTACGAAAAAGTTTGAGTGACATTTCCTCCGAAATCCAATAGTTTTCGAGATATTCAAGAAATAGCCTCCACCATTTATCGCATTGAGCCTATAAAGACAGTTTTTCAGTTTAGTACAGACAAATAATCCTAGCACGTAAAAAAATCGATTGACAGTGCTCAAGCACCATATTTTTCATGCAAAAATACATATACATATTCAACATAAATACATAATTACGTGCGTAATACTTATAAGTGTCGTTACGTAAATTTATCGAATATATCTAGTTTCTATCACTGTGTAAAAAATGATGAGTTTTAAGGGGAGAAATAAATTTTGATCGATACAAATCAAGTCTTGAAGTGGGGTTTATCTTCGGTGAATCAGTCGTCGTCGTTCAGAAATTGATCCAGGGGGTTCGGACCTGTTCTTCGGGGTTTTTGGGTCGATGTATTCTCCACGCTGTCACCTGGAAAATTGAAAAATCATTACGATTGTTCTCTGTTATTTTAAGCCATTCTACTCTGCTGAATTCTGCTCTCAATTGTTCTACAGAAATTCTTGAGCTTCATGCTTCATTTTTCCATTTTTTGCTGTATTTTTCTTTTTCTCATTAAGAAACTCAAGAAAATTTTTTGGAAAATTCTTGCCCAAGAATTCTCATGGAAAATAAATTGTATAAATTAATTAATAGCGATTGGATTTTTTGGGAAAACGCATGGCAAATTGCCTAATTTTTTAACAAATAGAATTTTTCGAAAAATTTCAATAGAATCCCTCAAGTAAGCACCAGATTTTTCCATTAATTTGTTTCCACAAGTCCTCATCTCGATTTTTGTTACCTTGAGAGGGTTTCTGTGCATTCAGACAACTGAGCCACTCAGTCATACTGATCCTCCTGTCGTTGTTGATGTCGCAGTACCTCGGTAGCTTCTTGCCGCATCTCCTCAGCTGCCTGCTGTTAGCTACCATTGTGCGAAAACTCTTCCACTCCTTTTTCTCTAAGACTTTGTTCTTATTTTTATCGAGCATGACAAAATGCCAGGTCGCCACTCGCTCCTCCTTGGAGGCTCGCCATTTGTCGGTTGCCTCCGCTGAGTCTGTGCTGGAGTCCTGCATTCTCTTGTCCATCAAGTCCATGAGATCACGGAGGAAGAGTTGCTTTTTAGATTCCGGGCATCCTACGAGATAATCACGATTTTTAATTCTCTTCCTTTTGAGTTGTTCTGTAAATTTTTCTATTGAAAAATAATTATGAAACACTAAAAAACACAGTCCATTCACGCCCGTAATTAATTAATTCTTGAATTGCTTGTCGAATTAATAAAAACGTTTATAATAATTCTCATTTCATCTTCATATTCAGCAATAAAAAAAACTTCATGCAAAATCCCAATTATTAGAATATCTCAATAGTGAGGATGTTGGGTATTTTGGGTGTTTTCTCTGGTAATTACTTCAGTTAAGAAAAGTTGTATTGATTTTTCACTAAATTTTTTTGTTGAACAAAATTATGAAATTCATGATTTTAATAAAAAAATGCTAGAAAAACTAATAAATCGCATTTAATTTACGTCTACAACTTATCAATTTTCAATTGTTTACCGAAATTAAAAAAATTCTAGTCTTTCTTCCATTTTCGTCTGCAGCAATAAAAAAGGTAATGCCCAGTCCCAATTATTAAAGTACCTCAATAATGAATGTTTTCAAAAGAAAATTCAAAAGACTTTAGCATAAAATCTCCTCAATTACGAAAAAATTCTAAAACTCTTCGTGTCGAAAATATAAAAAATTCGGTTTTTTCGATTACTCTCTCCACTCATCAATACTCAATAACTAAATGAGAATTGACGAAGCGACTTCGTATTTGACTACCTTTCATCGGTCTGCTCGGTGGTGGAACGGGATTGCAGTTGGGCGTGTGATCCTTGGAGGATGTTCCCGGTATCGGTTTACCAGTGTCCTGATAAACACACCAGCAATAACCGGAGTAGCACTGAACCTTGTGGTATCTTCCGTCCGGTGTGCACTGGGGGATGTAAAATTTCTCCTGGGAGTTCTGCCTTTGATCCTCCAGCACAGATTTTCGATCCGAAATGCAGTCGTTTGCTAGTAAATACGAATATCCGATGTTACTTCAACGAAATGTTAACGTCAAATACTGTGAAGAGGTCTAATTGACAACCCATTTTACCCCAATAATTTTGTAATTTCGTTGATTCAAATGCATTTACTTTAATGTATTCTTTAGTATTTGTTTTCTGTTTCTACTCATTTGTATTTTATTCATTCATTTATTACACGCAAAAAAAATTGAATAGAAAAAATAATAGAAAAATGAATAGAATTGTATTGAAAAATTCTATTTGTTTTTTTGCGCCAATTCTCAAAAAAAAAATTCTGCTGGGAATTTTTTCATAAAAATTATTGGGCATGAATTTTCTAAGCTTTTTGTCTTGGATTTCAAGCATTTCCAAAAAAAAATCTATTGACTATTTTTTGAAGAATGAATTGCATGATTTATTTTATTTATTTAAAGTAGAAATAGGTGATTTACCATCGCTTTCTTCCTTCGTATCCGGTGGATCATCATTGAAAGTCGGCCTTACGTGAACCGGTGGGGGATTCCCCTTCAAAACTGCATCACAATCAAAATTATTGACTTCAACATCTCAAAATCAACATTAGTCGTGAAGTGGTAAAACGCAATAAAACAGAACAGATCTTTTTCCTCTATTTTTCAAATTTGATGATTTGAATTTGAATTTCGATAAAAAATATAAACGCACATCTTCACAGGGAATTTACTAGAAAGGAGATATCCTTCATTATTTGCGCATAAAGCAATGAGTTTATTCAATCCATTTTGTTGCATGAAAAATACCACTTCACTACAGGAATCATATAATCAATTGTTAATAACAATCAACTACCGAAAAATAAGAGAAACAAAAAATTAAATTTTGAAAACTGTCGTCACCAGATGAAACTGCCATGCGAGTTAATGCCAAACTACTAAAAAAGCGAAAAAATAGTCAACGCAAACAATAATGACAATTGATACTGCGACGAAAGGTAATGAGAGTAATTTCTTCCCATTTCGTTTCTTCATCGTCTTGCAATTCTCGAGGGTGGCTGACAAAATAGTCAACCGATCTAGTTCATTCAAAACATGCACTCAATGTCGACCTTGGGAGGGAGGGGAGGCGGAAGTGAACTCACCTTGATCGGTGGCCCTCGTCTTCTGGGCCTCAAGTATCTCGTGTCGTCCGTCTGCACCATTCAGCGACAAGAACAAACGTACTAAATGATAACAAGGCTTGTGTACGTCAACAATGGCCGACTGCTCAACTCCAATCGGTCAGGACATTCATTCATCCATTCATACGTTCATTTTTCAATTCACGAAAAGAGAAATCTGCTGAATTACCCCTGAATTTCATCAATGCGGGAAATGCGGGAAAAATTTTGAGCCATGAATTCTCAGGCTACGAGCGATTGAAAAATCTGAAAGATGGCTTAAAAAATTTTCTCATTCTATAGAAAACGGATGAAGGAAGTTGAGGGCAATTTGAACGGAATAAATAATTTTAAGAGATGTTTAAAAACACGAGGTGGAGGCGCCGCCATCTTAAAAACCCCTTCAACAGAGGGAGGGGTATCCAAACAAGATGGCGGGCCCACACCTGTCCACCACCTCGTATTTTTGAACATTTCTTAAAATTATTTATCCCCTTCAGATCACCTTCAACTCGTTTCATCCAATTCCTAAAAAAAGAACAAATTTTTCAAGACTTTTTTCAAGAAGAAAAACGCATGAAAAAAATTGATAATTTGAAATGAAAAAATTCAGGGTAATCTCCAACAAATAGTCCTCTCAAAAATGGATAAATTCCCCCAACTTTCTAATGAAACTGAACCCATTCTTATACTCAAAATTGGAGAGTTCTACGAGAGCACTGGACGTACGTGGGCAGACGAAGATTTACGAATGCATTATTAATATTGAACAATTCCTCGTGTGTGGAGCCCTCACACAATTTTCGTCTGTCCTCTCACTTCACATTCAATTGACTTCAATTTCTTCGTTACACATGTTTAAAACGCGTGTGGGCAATAAACTTCCGGGGGCAGGACATCAACTCAAGTTTCTCTAAACAACATCCTGCCTTTTACGACTGTGCAAGCTACTTTCCTGACTCATGTAGTTAATCGGGTAGAATGTCTCAATCATTTTGAATTCTTCAGCGCAGCCATAAACGGGAGATTGAACGAATTAAATCAATTATTTTCGTTGAGATACGAGTGGAATCCGGTGATTTCGAGGGATTGAAATTTTGGTTTAATGGAGATACGATTTGTTAAGAGAAGTTTTAATCACAAAAAAAACCCAAGTCACATTCACCACGTGTTAGTGATTACAAGGGTACTATACGTATGAACAAAATGAATTGAAAACGCTAGCGAATTCGCTAGACAATTCAACTGGACAAAATATGTTATAGAAAAAATTCTATAGAAACTCAATAGAATTTGATTTTTCCATATAAATTATTCTATAGAATATTTTTTATTGAACATTTCAATAAAATTGGCAAAAAAGTAATAGAAATTTTAATAGAAATTCAATAGTCAATCCAATTGTCTAGCGATATCACTAGGTGTTTCTATAAAATTTTATTCGTGCGTGGAGATCTATTTAAATGATGAACTTACGTTTGAAGTCGTTGGCCAGACAAGCGCCCCACTCTTGCCTGGAGAGTTTGAGATCCTGATTGAGATCGCAAGTCCTTGCGAACGTTCGCGCGCACTTCTTCGGTCTCACCGCTTTTCTAGCGAGTCTACGGAGCTCTTTGTACTCGTTTCTGTCGAGATAACCGTCGCCGTCTTTATCGAGGGTCAGGAATTTCCAGGATAAAACGCGCTCCACGTTTTTATCACCTGTTAATTCGACAATAATAACGATTACTACTTATTATTAGTTATTAACGTCACGATTGATCGTAATTCATTCTTTCAATAAATGAATAATAAAAAATAATAAAAATAGTTCAAACTTTCGAGAACATTATTTTTTTTTCTTTTATAAAAATGTGGATTGATTGCTCATAAATTGTTTTATGCAAGAAGTCGTAATCTTTAAAAAAATATTCTTCGAGAACTCGGAGCTTGAGTTGACGAGGAGAAACATGAAATTTTGAAGAATAGAAACATGAGATCAGATAGAACTTGAATGGAAGTTCTCATGTTCAACTAAAAATGTGGGAAAAAATTTCAAAAACTAAACAATTCGTCGAATCAACGATTAAATGAATCAATTATTCATCGATTAAATTTTGTTTCATAAAGCTATTATTAATTGTCCCATTATCTCAGTAATGCCTAATAATATCTATAAATAAAAAAAAATATATAAAAATATCTCTTGAATGACAATTAACGTCTCATTCCCATCGCCAAAAAATTGAATAACATTGGGAAACTAAATGCTCCATCGCGAAACCGCAGTTTCTCACTTAAATACCAATCTCTATAGGTCCATAAACCCATGGAATGCAACTGGCAAGTGTCTCTGGTGGTACATAAATTAAACCACAAGTGTATCCAAACGAAAAAGCTAAAAAGCCCCCAAGTGTGTGTTACTTGAATAACTCCGCATACCAGTATAATCAGATGCAACTTGGCCTGGCAATTATCACTTTCATTACGTCCACGACAACCCGCAATTACCCAAGTACGTATACCTCTTTCGTATTATTATTTTCAGTCATTCTCTTTTTATTATCACTCCGGCATTACCACCTTTCATTATCCTTTCCTTCGTGATATTGTGCCCATGAGTGTTCTTTTAAATTCATTCAGGTGCTATTAATAAATCTCACGCTGAGGTTTATTTAAAATTTTCAAGGATTTTTTGGTCGTTGAGTAAATCATAACGTTGTTTATTTAATCGATTGGTAATCGGGTCTAGGTAATTCGAGATGCCGGTTGATAACGATTGATTTTTTTGTGCTCCTTTATTTATTTTTTTTTATTCTTTTTTATTCGTTTTTATTTCTTCATTCAAAAAATAAAATTGGATATTTTTTCACGTTATATAGATTAAATTATAAGGATGAAGGAATAATTTTTTTTACTTCATCAAAATTTGTCGATTTTTGAGGCCTCGGGAATTTAAAAAAATGACTAAAATACTGAGAAAACTTTGCGTTATAAATTCTCAGCCAAAAGTGGATGAAAAAATCTGAAAGACGGCTTAAAAAATTTGTTCATTTTGTAGAAAATAGCTGATGCGAGTTGAGGGTGATCTGAAGAGTATAAATAATTTTAAAAAATGTTTAAAAATGCGAGGTGGAGGCGTCGCCATTTTTGAAGTCCCATGTTTGCGGAAGAAATTGTTAACAGAAATTTTCGATGCTGCATTTCCTCACCAGAATTTTTTCAAGATAATGAAACAAAAAATTTTAAAAAATATTTAAAAAAGAAAAGATGAGCATAAAAAATAAAAAAAATAGTTATTTGTGTGATTGACTGAAATATTTCACTCACCATCAGCGGAGATATTCGTCCTCCTATACTCAATCTTGAAATTTCCAATGAGATTAGTATTGAAAGTCGACTTTTCCGCTCTATCACAAGTGTTCCTGTGTCGGCTGGTGTACTGGCGACGTTGCTTCCAGTTCGGGGAGCGTCTCCGTTGGCCACTGCGCGTGGAGGCTGTCCCCGAGGGTGAGGAAGCCGCTGCCTTCATGCACCTGGGCTTTTCGTTCTTCACCGAGGTGTCCGGAAGCGGACGACCCTGAGGTGTCACGCACCAGCAGTACCCAGTTTCCGTGTGACACTGAACTGGCGCCCAAGTGCCGTCTGGACGGCAGACAGGACGAGAACCAGGACGAGCCGTCACTCGGGCCGAGAAGCACGGAGGGGTCTCTGCATTTTTTTTTTTCATCCATTCAATTTTGCGAAAAGGAAAATTTTTTCTGAAGATTTTTCAGCATTTTTTTTTATTTTTTAAATTTCTGTAGAACTTGGATATTTAAAAAACCCAAGAAAAATGAGGCAAAGAATTTCTATAGAAAATAGGGGTTGAAACGTTGATAAAATTTAATAATTTTTTTTTTCAATACAAAGAACAATTATTTTCCTTTGTGACGAGCCTAAAATGAGCTCAATTGATAAATTTGTTTCCGAGTTATAAATAATTTTAAAAAAGTCTAGTGTCCATTTTACCCCACCCTCCCCTATATAAATTTTGTCTATAGAATATTTTGAAAATTAATAGGAAGTTCAATCGAAATCCAATAGAAGTTCCTGTTAAATTCTATTCGCTCCATTTTTTAATGTAATTTTTTCGTAATTATTCTTATTTATGTTGAGAAATTCCTACAGAATATATCTCCAAGTCCAGAATTGTTTAGAATTGTCTAAAAAATCGATTGAAAAAACGAGGTTTGCTTACAATACGACCAAAAAATAAATAAATACATAAATATGTTACAAATTAATGGAATCGACTGGACTTGAACGTGTCCATTTGACGGGATCAATGCGAACATTGCGCCCATCTCCCTCTCATCCAACATTCATGGACAAATCTAAATGCAATCAGACTAATCCCCATTGAATTAGATTACCTGGACATGGACCAGTGTGTTTAATGAGAATTGACTCCCCCTGACACTGTCTGGAGACCACTTGGCACTGAGACGAATAGGTCACCCCATCACTGCCACATACCGGAGTGCTAGCACCGTCTGACATGAAGCATTCAGCTATTCTCTTCCGACATTCCTCCTGAAACAACAAATCACCGAAAATAAAAATTCAATCGTTGCAAATGTAAACCACATTTTTTCGAGTCAGTGATGAATGGATCTGCTTCTATTCTCGGCGGTGAATTACGGGCCGGACAAGGGTCAATGCTGCATTGTACGAGACGAGCAATTGTTATTGTTTTTTTCGGTGAAATTCGAGCGAGACAATTTCATTGGGCTAATGCATTTGCATTTGCTAATGCATTTTTTTATTTGGAAAAATGACGGTTTGTCATGAAATGATGAAATTTAATGAAAAACCCAGTGAATTCGATAGGAAATTCTATTGAATTTCCATCGAACTTCACTGCGTCTTTTTTTTAATAAGAAACTTTCATTCTTTAATTCCAAGGGGTAGCCATTCTATTCTTCTTCACTTTTCGTTGAAAAAATGAAACAAAAAATGCAAACCGCCAATTTTTAATCAATTAAAAGTCCTCAGGAGTGAAAAAACTTCCGAAATGGCGGGAAAAACTTTGCGCCGCGAATGCTCGGCCCGAAGGAATGAAAACATCCGAACGATAACTTTAAAAATTTGCTCATTCCCTAGGAAATGGCTCCAACGAGTTGAAGATGATCTGAAGAGACTGTACAATTTAAAAAAATGTTCAAAAATACGAGGTGGTTGATGCGCGCAGGCGCCGCCATCTTCATCATGGCGGTGTCCCCACCTCGCATTTTCAAACATTTTTTTAAATTATTTATCCTCTCCAAATCGTCCTCCCCTCGCTGCATCTGATTTCTGCAAAATGAACAATTTTTTTAAGCCATTCTCCAGATTTTTCCATCCCCTTTTGGCTGAGAATTCACGGCGCAGAGGTTTCCTCGCATTTCACCGACTCTCTTTTACTCCCAAAGGCTCTTAAAATGAAAGTAAAATTCGAAAGGATTTTCAGAGAAGAGGGAAACTACCGGAGTATCGTTATCTCTTCACCCCGCATCGTTGTAGAAATCTGAAGTGGCTGAAGAGTAATGAAAGGCTTCACGTGAATACAGAAGTCACTTGTTAAAACCCACTGGTAATCCAGTGTGACGTTTACGAGGCCATGAAGTAGCCGGGGAAATGGCCGTAGTTTCACGGACGATTGAAGACACATGTCACCGTCGATTGAGTTATCAATTCTACATATTCCTCGATAGCGTGCATATCGAGACTCATTTTTCACACCTGTTGGACTCCGACATATTCCATCGTATCGCTTCTGAAATTTCTCGTTTTAACATTTTAAAAAAATCCCGGAATATGCACAACTCGGTGTGTTTGCTCGATCGTGAAATCGATTTCTCGTGGCCTAATGCACCGTGCCAATTGGCAACTTGTGTCCTTGGGAATGAATACGTCTGGGGAACGAGTGACAGCAGAACGTTTGACGTATCGGAAAACCGCACGGATAGTCGAAGAAACGACGAAAATAAATTTTCAGTAAAAAAAATAATTCATTTATTTGATATTAAATTTTACAGGGAAATCTTCGTGGGAAAAATCGGCAATATTAACAACCCATTTTGCCCCGTTGCTGTAAATGCGCGGATTGAGCATTGAAATTTAGCTATGACTCGAATATCAAACAATTTCTGTAAATTTATTCATTTTTATTTATTCATTTTTATAAATTGTTGTGCATTTCTGTAAATGTTTTGCATTTTTAATTTTTTAATTCTCCGAAAAAATGAAAAATCGTCGGTCTAGTAGGTTTTTGAATCGAAGAAATCTCTCGTCTTTTAATTAATAAACGGAGCGAAACATGGAAAACTCGGAAACATCGCGAAACATCGAAACATGGAAAACTCGGAAGAGAAGATAATTCTTCTTTGATCAACACTGCAAAGAAAATGATAAATTCTCAATGTATCTGTGTACAGACACAATCCAGACATACCCACTGAGGTAAAGAAACTGTCTGTGGTCCAACAGGTTCCCCCTGTTGCGCACGGGTTTCGTCACGTAATTATAGATCTCAGGGTATCGGCAAGTCCGATATGTTTGTGTGTATTTGAACCCCAGGTATGTTGATAACTAATCTATACCGTTCATTTTCACGGGGGGGAGGGTATCAAAATGTACACAAGCGTCCATATGGTGTAACTCAATTTCCCTATTTTTCATTCGGGAGGGAAAACGATTCCTGATGGCAAGGGAATTTCCCACTTCCAAATATTATGCCATTTTTTAAAACATTTTTCGGTATTTCCAGAGAAATTTACGCAACACGCACGGAAAAATTTCGATGGAAATTCTTGCGATTTCTGTAGGAAATTCTATTGGATTTCTATTGAGAATTCTGCGGCTGTGCATTTTTTTCATGAAGAATTTTTTTTTGTAGAGAATATCCTGCAGGAATTCCTTGACATGAATTTTATGAGTTTTTTACCCTCAATTTTTTTTTTTTTTCATTGACAGTATGTGGAAAATTTGAGCCGAGGAATTCCTATAGGAAATATCGAAATAGAATCAGTTGTATGGAAAATTTCCAGAAAAATTATCCCAAAATTCTAATAATTGTATACCTTTGCCAGAAATTTCAATTGTGTCAGACAATTTCAACAGAACAGTTCAATTTAATGAATTAATTTCTCTAAATTTTTTGTGGATAAATTTTATTATTAAATAAAATGAATTTAATGATTTAAATTCCACAAAAAATTGCAATTTTACTAGACTTGTTTCATTTCTACTAGAGATTTGGTGAAAATTACCCTTAAAAAAAAATAATATTGCTAAATTTGAGAGGTCGCGGAGGGGTGAATTCAACCGAAATTTGTTTCTCCGCACAGTGGGGAAAAATGGGCCACTAACCAGTAGTGCATCTCAGCAGTAATTGAACTGGCTCGTCAGAATTTCATTATTTAACCACGATTTCACTCCACCATTTTTCTCTCTCTCTTGGCGCCTGAATTGATCACGACCAATCGATCATTCCGCCACTGTTGTACACCCGTCTGACAATGTAAAGTAAATTCCGCACGACTTTTTTTCGACTATCGATACCCCGTTATCGCATGTGAAACCACTCTCCCATTTCTTCCTTCGGCTGCTCCACTTTTACAATCTCCACGCGGACAATAAACAGAATAACAATTTATTCGATAATATTGTGGGGAAGGTCGAGGTTCATGTGATTAATCATGCCGTTATTTAGATGTTTGTTGATCGTGGAAGTAAAATCGGTTGAGCTGGCGAGATGGATTTCCGGGAATTTCTTAGGATTTTTGCTCCAGGGGAAATAGTTTATGAGTCACTTGAGATTGTGTGAAAAATATGTTGGAATTTTTTTTTATTAAAAACCTTCGGTGGCTCATCATTACGGGATTGAGAATTGAACGGAGAAATTAT
The DNA here is from genome assembly GCF_001412515.2 of Diachasma alloeum. Lineage (NCBI taxonomy): Eukaryota > Metazoa > Arthropoda > Insecta > Hymenoptera > Braconidae > Diachasma > Diachasma alloeum. Next base: position 335,190 of record NW_021681032.1, read on the forward strand.
TCCAAAAATTAATTCTCTTTTTCAAGTATCAAATTTTTTAAAAATCCAATTCAACTGCAAAAATAACAACAACATTCACTAAATTTTTTCAAATCCTTTTTTTTCGTTTTCATTTCGTCAATTATTTACTACAGTTCCACAGAAAAAATGTAGAAAAAAAAAATGATTTGTTTGAGAGCATTAATTAAAACTGAAAATAAAAATTAAAAAAAAAATAAAAGTTAATGAGAAAAATGAAATGATGAATTGTAAGGAATTGGAAAAATGAAAAAAATTATTAAAATTACCCAGACAAGGTCATCGAGTCGCCAATCATTTTTTATTCTTTTTTTTTCGTTCTCTTCACTTTTAATCAAGTCGAAGTGGCGCCCGAGCGATGATCGATCTGTCGGATCGATAATTATAACACGGATAGTGGGCACTTTGTGTCACTTCCTTGGTACATCGTGCACGTACACTGCACGGTTCCTGGAGATTTTAATACACCAATTGCGCATCTATGCACTCGAATGTACTTGTCATAATAATCACCTTCCAACTAATGAGGGGAGGGGGTTTGTAATACGAGAGGCGGATATTTACGATCCGCGTAAATGGCCGTCTAGTCGAGTCATAAGCAGTCGGCCAGTAATTTTAGTTGCACACGCGAAAAATGTTTACAGAAATACTTTGATAAAAAATGGGATTTCTATTTTTATTAAGAATTCGATTAGTTTTTGGCTGATTCTATTGCAGAATTCCACAGCTTTACTGCGCGTTTTTTATGAATTTTTCAAAATAGAAAATGTTCAATATAATTTAATAAATAATAATTATTTAATAATGATTAAGTTCTTCTCTATAAGAATTTCTTTATATGAATTTTCTAAGGTTTTTCCATTCTATTTTTCTTCTCCCTTCATTGAAAACATAAAACAAACAAGCGGAAAATTGCTGTTTTTTATAAATGAGTATAGTTGTTGCTGCTAATGAATTAAATAGGGCGGACACGCAGCAGAATTTTTCAATAGAAAAATAATAGAAATGTCAACAGCCATTCAATCAAATTTTCTAGTGAATTGTGTGGACATGTGTAAACGATGATTATTATGAGGGGGAGGGGGATATCTGAGTTGAGGAACGATTGCGATCATTTGATGATATCTGGAAGGTATTACGAGGGTTGGTATTTTGATATTGATATAATCAACGAGCTGTAGGTGGAAACATCTACTTATTTCATAATTTCCTAGGATTATTCGTTCTTTATTTGTTTTTTGGATTGACACTTGTAATCCGGCCTTCACGGTGTGATGATAAAGAAAAAATATTTTATTCTCGAGTGGAGTGTTTGTTTTACCGAATTCACCACGGATTTTCCTGTTGAATAGACTGCACGGAAATTCATTCGATTTCAGTCTGTGGAGGGGAATTCTAGCTTTTCTAAAAAAAATTATTTCACTCATTTTTTAATCGAATTGAGATGATAAGAAAGGTTTTCCTCGTTCGAATGGGTTTTTCTGCACACAATGTTCCTGTCGTCGTCATTGAAATTTCCCGTAACTATTATCTTATCAGAAACATTCACCTTGACCTTAAATATTTAATTCACGCACTAATTTTGGGCGAACACCGTGTTCTGTCCCTGAGGATCAGTAGTGGATAATATTTTTTAGAAAAAATCAATAGAATTCCATTTTCCTATGGAACTCATCCCATTGAGATATTTTCTACAGAAATTCTTCAAATTTTTCAAGTTTTTTGTTTAATTTTTTTAATAAAAGAAGAAAAAAAAGTGAAGGAATTCAATTTTACTTTTGTCATGGAAGTCGTCATGTCGCTAGGTTTTTCTATGAAATTTTTTTATTCGTGAATCGCCCAACGATTTTACAGAAAACTCAATTATTCTCCTGAAGCCCAATATTATCTGCTGACTGATAATGGATTCAAATATGACATAATTCATCGGAAAATTTTGTGCTTTAGTGATAAAAACTTGAGGTGACGACCGTAAACTCCCAAATTTAAAAAAATGAATTTTTGAAAAATTTCACGTGACGTTAAACAACCTGACAATTTTGCAAACAATGTTTTAAAAAACATCACAACGCGGATTTGCTTCAATGAATCACACAATCAGTTTAATTAGAACCAAAATCATTTGCATCAAAATTAAACGAAATTAATAAAAAACACTTTTCGTCTGTTGAAAAATGCGGTTCGACCTCTACACGCGATGTCAAACAATCTGATAACTTTGCAAACAGTGTTTCAAAATTTGTTAAGCATCACAATGCGGATTCATTTAAATTAATCACGCAATCAACGTAACTTGAAACAAAATCATTGCTTCGATTATTCTCCACTCGCAACTATTCCAAATGAATGGGAGCAATTCTCCTTGATTCATGAAAATTCATCTCCTAATCCCACTTTTATCTCGTTTGTTTGCCGATGGGTTTAGTTGCAGGTGAGTGAGAAGCAAGTAACGTACCAGCGTTCTCAAATATTTAAATGGCTTCATGTGCCAAGCCAGTTCCTCCCTCACTGCAGTGTGGTAATCTATAATTCCTCCTTGTTCATTTTTATTTCAAAACACGTACCACCGCCTTCCTCTCCAGGCACGATGAATATGCAGGGAGCCCTTCCTCCAGAGATAGTAGCACTCTATTGACACCGTTTTTGTTCCTCCAATTTTTCGGTTTATTTTTTAATTTTAATTTTCATTTTATATTCCCTCCGGGCTCTCTCATTTCCGCATTTCGGGGCTCTCATGTTGATTCACACGTTTTTTAGTGAATCAGGATGAGTAATTGAGTGAATTCACTCTACGGGAATTATTTTAATAGTTTTTTCCATCCCTCGGGGGAATTTCATAATTTTCGGAAATAATGCACTGAAGTCCTAGAAAAAATCCTATTTGTTTTTCAATCAAAACACTTAGATTAATTTCTCCCCAGACATTTTTCCTTTTGAAAAATCTCAAACATAAATTCTAAGTGATTTCCACGGTTTTTTTAGTTTTTCATTACAAAATCCAAATAAAAAACAAATGCATTATAAAAAATCCTTTTTCTATTCAATTTTTCCATTCGTGTTCGTCAAATTCACGCATTCTCTTTAATTAATTAAAAAGAGTCAATAAATTAATGAATCCTATTTGTTTTTCAATCAAAACACTTTAGATTAATTTCTCCCCAGACATTTTTCCTTTTGAAAAATCTCAAACATAAATTCTAAGTGATTTCCACGGTTTTTTTAGTTTTTCATTACAAAATCCAAATAAAAAACAAATGCATTATAAAAAATCCGTTTTCTATTCAATTTTTCCGTTCATGTTCGTCAAATTCACGCATTCTCTTCAATTAATTAAAAAGAGTCAATAAATTGATGAATCCCTCTAAGAACTGATGAATTAATTAAAAACTCTCTTCTTGCTCTCTCCCAGGATATCCTAATGAAAGAAAATCCCGAACCGTGCGCAGTTAATTCAGTAGTGAAGTGGTAAAACGCTTTAAGTCGACTCATCTCCCAGTTGAGTTTTTGAGGAATATCTCCGAATCTAAAGGAGATAACGAAATTTTTATAATAACTTTTTTTCTAGAGCAAATGGAGTGCTACAAAAAAGGTTTTGACAAAAATTTAGCCATCTCCCTTAGATCCCGAGATATTCACTGAAAAATGGCCAATCGCCAAAATCGACTTGAACAGTTTTACCACTTCGCTCCTGAATGTCTCTCAACTTGGAATAGTTTCAGTGATCGAAACTTATCCCTCGGCATTTAACCGATCAGTCCCGCTGAATCTCCATCCATTTTTCCACGCACCCCAGCCAATTGAGACAAGAATGGGGCCATCACTACCTCAAACCCCTCCCCCCACTAATTTCTGCAGTACAATGCATGTTTATGTCACTCCATTGACTAATAAATCTGTTGTCTCGCGTGTGACGACTAATTTCCCCAGTCCAACTCGCTCATAAAAATGAAAAAAAAGCGCTCCAAATAAAACGCTACTCTAATTGCGGCACGCGTGAGGTTTATCTCGTTTCTCTGATTTAGAGAGACAAACGCTCTGCAGTTGGGAACATAGTCTCCTGTTATTTAAAACCCGTAATCACACGCCCATTGATTTATTATGGGTGGTAAATTCCCACAAGGTAATGTAATTACGCACGGCAGGATTCAGTATTAATTTTCTATCCCTAATTGACGAATTTAGTGGTCAAGTGATGGGATAACTCGAAGTATTTGAGTTTCACTTTTGCAGCAGACAAAATTTTCAACGATTTCGGTGTTTTTCTTTTGAGTTTTTTTTTCGATCAGGAGTCATTACTGAGGATTGCGGGCGCGCAAGAAATTTATAGAACTTGACGAATTCTCTACAAAATTCGATTGGATTTCTGTTGAACTTGTGTTGAGAATTCTATTAGTTTTTCGCCGATTCTACTGGGAATTCCGCGGTTTTTCTGCGCGTTTTTTAAATGGAAAATGTTCAATAAAAAATATTTTACAGAGGAAATCAGTTGAGCTTGATGATGTTGACTTAGAGTTTTGAATTTGGCCGTTCTGTACAATTTATTTTATTGAGATATTTTCTATAGAAATTCCTCGGCGAAATTGTCCAACTTTTTGTTTGAAATTTACAATGACAAGAGAGAAAAGTGAAGTGAAAAAACGTGAAAAATTTATGTCGATGAATTTCTATAAAAAATGTCTCAGTAGAAACCGACGTAGAAAAATTAAATTCTCCTGTTTCTCTGCGTAAAATAGTTTCTATTGGACATTTTCGATTAATTTTTTTATTCGTATGTGGCAAGTAGAGAATTCATCAAAATAATTTGTTAATTATGCTATTCCAAAAAAAATAATAGTTCCCCAAAAAAAATGGTCCGGAGAGCCTTTCGATGAAATTTTGTGCGAAGAATTTCTTTTTAATCTTTTCCTCATCAAAATCTTTCAAAATAAATGCACACGAAGGATTGTCGGCAGGACGAAACGTCCTACGAAAAGCTCTTTCGACATTCCCCTACCGATCGGTCTCCCGAAACAATTTTAATGAAATCAAAAGAAAACTCACCTTAGCAATAGCGACCGTAGTGTTTCCCTCCACGTGACTCCCCCTGAGAGCAACCGCGAGGATAATGACACCAAAGAGCATCCTGGACCCTCCCCACATCCTTCAATCCTCTTTTCAGAATAAATAAATCACTAAAACCCCGAGGAGACCTCGAAAAATTCACTTGTCTGACACTTTTACTCCGTTCTCCGCATTTGGCACCATTTTCCACCCTTTCCCTCTCGATTCCAGATACTGTCCCGAGGGTAGTTAAGATTTCCGTGGGCCCAGAGGGTTCCCAGAGTGACCGGAAGGCGAAGAATGCCCTCAGCCGAATAAATGGCTTCACATCATTTCATAAATTAAAGAAAAAAAATCCCCGTTTTTTCGTCGCGGAGAGTCACTGTATTTTTTTTTCTTTTCAACCTGACAGACTCTTTGGAACTGATATTTCTGTGAAGTTGAGGGGACCCGAATGGACCAACAGTGCGTGTCCAGCCGTGGCAAATGCTGCTGAGCAACTGGCACTTGCCACTTGCCCGTTGGAGCCTGTCTCAGTGCCGAGTGTAACGGCAGAGGCAGGAGAGAAGCGGGTGCGATATCAGAGGAGCTTGAGACGAGAGTGGAGGCCAGTGCCAGAGGCTAAACCATTTTTTTTCATTCAAAAATAGGAAAAAACACAAATTACCCAATAAAAACTTAAATTCGAAAAATTGAAAAACACTCTTTTCAGGATATCTGGGGGCTGAGCAAAGGGATGGGGTCAAAATCGACCCCAATAGTTAGCCCCGACAATTTCCGATCCCAGACCCTGGTCGTGAACCCATTTTGCCCCGCAAATAATGAAGATCTGGGCGAAATAGGTTTTGGGAGTTGGGAATTCGTTTTCGGGATATCATGGGGATGAATGGGGCAAAAGGGGTTTATTACCAGCGTTTGGGATCGGAAATTGTCCGAGGTATGCGCCGCAATGATTTTCATCCCCCGTTGACCCCCATCTCCCGAGATATTCCCAAGTGTCTGCGAAAACTCCCAAACGCAGTTAAAACTTTATCTGAGATAAAGGTAAAAGCCTCGTAAAACTTCTCTGATCAATTCAAATATGTCTTTTTAGACCCAGCGCTCCCTTCCACGAAGCCACAGGTTTCAATTTAAGAACATTGTTGCCAATTCGCTATCGAGAAAAAGGCCTGCGGTCAGGAGTCTTTCCTTCCTCATTTCGTATTTTTTTTGTTCCTTTCGTTTTATTTCTTTTAGAAAAGATGAAAAGATTTGTGGACGTCTCGTTTTCGGGGCGGTCGTGGCGCGGTAAAAATGACCTGTAAAGGTGGATCGAGGAGACAGGAGGGCACCTGGGAGTGGTTGCAGGGGGAGATTTCGGGTAATATGGGACAGAGATGGCGAGGAAACTCCCGGGGGGATCTCGAGGTGTTGAAGGAGGATGGAGAAACAACAGAAGGGAGAGACTGACCGACGACCCGAGCATATTAGTCAGGGTTTCGGACATTATATAGGGGTTGAGGGGTGACGGGAGCCTCATTTTGAGATTCTCAAGACTCTTGAGTTGAACAGTATGAACTGGGAATAAATTGAAGGATTTCAATAATTTATAAGCCGGGACTATAAAAAACTACTGAAATGCGGAAAATTGGAATCATGATTTCTGAGCCTAAAAAGGATGGAAAAATCCGAAAAATGGCTTGACAAATTTGTTCATTTATCAAAAACCGGATGAAGTGAATTGAGGGTGATCTGAAGAGGATAAATAATTATTGGAGACGTTTAAAGATGCGAGGTGGAGCCGCCGCCATGTTTAAAGCCCCTTGCGGTACCGGGAGGAGGCAGCCAAGCAAGATGGCGACACTACGGCTTTCGACCACCTCGTATTTTCAAACATTTCTTAAAATTATTCGTATCTTCAGATCCCCTTCAAATTTTTGCATCCAATTCCTAGAAAATGAACAAATTTTACATGTATTTTTTCAAAAATTATTCAATTCGTTGGAATTCAAGTAATGGCAATGAATTATTATAAAATTGATACAAAATAAAAAAAATCATAATGTGTAAAGAAGTAGAGAACGAAAATAAAATCTCGTTCTCCGATTTTTCTGTATTTTTCGTTTTAATTCTATCGATATAAACATAGTTGATAAAACGAGACGTATCAGACGAGTTTAATTGCCGGGGTAATTAAGTATGTCCATGATTCATTGAAGAGAGAAACGAAGAGATCGGGAGTAGATGCACACAGAGATGGAACGGCAATACGACAGTTTTTATCGTCAGGAATTACCTAATATGTCGCATTATCGCTGATTATAATTCACGCATTCAGAGAGGAGACTGATCCCGAGACATTGTAGAGAGTACCCGGATGTGTGACAGTGTGTTACATTGTTGAACACATATTCAATTTCGTTTAATTGGTTTGGATTTACTGAAGCGGAATTCAACACATCTTCAACGCTCCTTCTCGCTGTGACTCATGTATTATAATCAAGCCCCCGAATTCTATCCCATGATGAATAAATTACTTTGGAGGAGCAGAACTAATTAATTTTCATGATAATGAAGTTTTTTAATGAGTCCTTATAAGTTGAAAAAAAATAATAGAAAACCTAGCGCTTTCTCTAAGAAATTGTAGTAAGAGTCGTCGAAAGTGAAAAAAAAAATACTGAAATGCGGGAAAAAAATGCGCCATGAATTCTCAGCCAAAAGGGGATGAACTCCCTCTACCACAAGAGACTTCAAAGATGGCGGCGGCTCCACCTCGTATTTTTAAACATTTATTAAACTTATTTATTCTGTTCAGATTACCCTCAACTCACTCCATTCTTTTTCTACAAAGTGATCAACTTTTTAAATCCATCTTTCACATTTTTCCATCCACTTTTGGCCGGTAATTCACAGCGCAAAGTTTCCCCCGCATTTGAGTAATTTTTCTCACACCCGAGAGTTTCCAAGAATTTCTATTTATTTTCACGAAATAATTTCATAAAGTCGTGAATTTTGAATGAAAAAATTCCTTGAAATTTCACCGGAACTGTCGCTCATTTCGGTAAAAAATTTTCAACAGTCAGAATTGAAATAAAATAGGAAATATAAACGCGTCCCAGTCGATCACCTCGATCAATCCCATTAAATCCGTACCCTACCCTCCGCACCTTTTACAATACAAACATCAGCAGAAAGAACCCAGTCATTAGGAGGTGGGCCGTAGATTACCACCTCGGAAGGGTACAGAAGCGATAACTGTTTCTACATCTCTATTCCACCTCCTCCCCCTCCCACAAACAGAGCCCCTCTCCCCTCCCTCAAACCAACAAATTACTTGAAACGAAATAAAAGAAGCGAACGAATTGGTCGCGTTTATTGTCATGTGCGATTCACCTCACATCGTGTTTTGATGCCCCCCCTTTTGTTAGGGCCCCAGAAGGTGGTGGGTCCCCTTCCTCCATCTTTAAAAGCAATTCAGAACTGGTTGCGGCCATTGGAATGTAGCTTTTAACGCGATCCCGGCGGAGGGGCGCGGGGGTATCTTCGGGATACCCCGTTGCGAGTGTTAGATGTGTTTTATCCTCACGGGATGAGGGGTGAGCGGTGGAGGGAATCAAAGAGCACACCTGTGTTGGGACCCTCTCGCGTATCGGGCCCCATGATTTATCATGGGTACTTCACTCAAAAATAAGGGAATGAGTTGTATCGAGTTTTTGGAAAGGGCAATCTGCATAAAAATAACAAGATTTCTTTAAAAATCATTAGCCCGTTGAAAAACGTTCGATTAATCGAATCAAAAGATCAATAACTAGTTGAACTAAATCGTTATAACTCTTTACAAATTACATTCACTCACGAAATTTAATTTTCTACGTCTCTGGGAGGCTGGATCCAAGTGCCGGATATTTTTCTTTCATGTGCATTGTTAAAGTAGCTCTACCCTTACGGTAAATTCAAAGATTATTGGAAACTGCAAAAATTTGCAGAAAACTCGATTAGATTCGAAATTCTAATTTTTTATCAATTTAATTATCGTTTTGGTTTTTCAAAGAAGAAATGTTTAAAAATCAGGATTTAACCCAGTGTCTTTCATTAGATGTGAGAGAAAAAAAAAAAAAAACAGCGCCGTTGCCTCACAACGGATAGGTTCCAGGTTCGATTCCTGGCCGGGTAGAATGGTGAGATCTAACCATTTTTAAAGTCTTGATCAATCGCCATATAGTCTCATCAGACTCGAAGCAATATAAAATAAGCATAAAAAAAAAAAAAAAGATGTGAAAAAATCAAGAATTTGGTTGACACCTCATAAAAAATAATCCACCGTTTTGCAAACAAGTGCGAATTCGCTGCGCAAGTTTTATTATTTATTTATAAGAGGGAAATGTTTGAAAAAATACCAATATTTTGCGAAATTTAATTTAGATAATACTGACTGGGTATGAATTTTTCCAAATTTTTTCTATGCAATTTAATTGAAAAATTAAAAAACTGAAAATATCCAAAAGTACAGCGTAGCTCGAGCGAAGGGTAGAGCTACTTTAATAGAAAACAATGGGTCGATGTTCTAGTAGTAATTTTAAAATATTGGTACATCTCAGGTGTTCCCTGCCATTAGCAAATCCTTGACAAAGTTTTTCCACATTTGTACCTCATGATTTAGCTTATATGGCAGGTTGAAAAGGCAGAGCCAAGTGGAAAGTAAACCCCCATTGCCGGTGGATACATCCAGGGTCCGTCTGTGTATGCCCACGTACGTAAACGTGACCCGTAAATTATGGTTTCACGCCGGCCAAGTTGTAACACGGGCTCGCACACTCGCTCGGTTCGTTTAAACGGGGGAAAAAGAAAAAGGAGGAGTGAAGAGGGAAAAGAAGGGAATAAGGGGAGAAGGTCTGGACAGGTTGTGCGTGACGAGGGGGAGAGGGAATCCTGAGGTGCCCGAGATCGTATGGCGTCCTATTGTCTGGCCGAGGCGGCTTTCCTTGTACTCGTGTTGCCCTTCGATATCCTTCGAGGATGAAACCAACACCCAGACGCAATTCTTCATCTCCGTCTTGGAGGATTGTATTCATTTTTCGGAGATCTCACGTGAACTTGAGATTTTTTTTAGAAGTTTTAGTTGAGTTTGAATCATCATTTTAATTATTATGGGATTGAAAATTAGAAACTTTTTGTAAAATTATTGATAAATTGGGAAATTGAAAAAAAATGTCACATTTTTAATCATTTCGTTTCTTCTCATTTTCCAAGCTCTAAAAATCCTTGGCTATAAAACTGGGGTTTGTTATTCGACTGATCTTATACCGAAAATTCCATGTGGTAATCAAATAAATAAATTTGCCCTTTTGAACGATATATTTTCCCCTAAATATACCCCTTCGATTCTTCTTCTTATTCTTCTCATAATATTTCCGCAGGAATTCAAATCATGTTCATCTCATCGTTCCTTTTCTCTTTTTAATCTTTCAAACTACTATAAAACAAGTGGAGGGCAAACCGGCATACCTGAGCGAAACAGGTGTGCTTCATCGCTCGGCAAAACGCCTTCTTCTTATTTTCCAGACGCTCAGACTGTTTCTCCCGTTCTCCTGCATCACATCTCGTTTTAATTGAGCTCCTGACGTCGACACAAAAGTCGACTATTAAAGCCAAATTGACTCCCCGAAATTCAATTTCTCTCCTCTTCGGAAAGAAACCGTAACTCTTTGAAATTCCGAGAAGGATGACCTTGATAGGGCTTTTTTTTATCCCCGGAGGTATCTGGAGGACGAAAATAATTGGCAGACGTTTTCACCTCACCCCGGAGGGGGCAATCGATATAGCCTCGTACGTGGGGTTCATACACCAGATTACATCGTGATTATACGAAGTTACGCCTACAGTATTTAGGAGAGAAGGGACTCTCTGAACCTCCGGGGTAATACGGAGAGCTTAATTGCTCGTTTAATTACTGGTTTAGCGGGAAAACTGAGTTACCGGAGATTTTAGCCCCGGGCGGAAGACGATGATCAGGAATTCACATCAAACGAATAGTTCAGTAGATAATCTGAATCCTGTTGCAAAGGGGGTCGATAAATTCGTTGAAAGACGGGGGAAAAATTGCGAGTGTTAGGAATTGCTAGCCAAGAGATGAAAAAATCTGAAAGATGGCTCAAAAAATTGTTCCCTTTATAGAAATCGAATGAAGTGACTCCGGGGTGATCTAGAGAGGATGAATAATTTTAAGAAATGTCGGAAAATGCGAGGCGGGGGCGCCGCCATCTTTAAAGCTCCTTGCGGCAGGGGAAGGGGTATCCAAGCAAGATGGCTGCGCACACACCCATCAACCAACTCGTATTTTCGAGCATTTCTTAAAATTATTTATCCGCTCCAGATTACCTTCAACTCTTCTCATCTAATTCCTGGAGAAAGAACAAATTTTTGAAGTTATCCGTCAGGTTTTGCCAGCCCCTTTTGCCAGAGAATTCAAGGCGCAAAATTTTTCCTGCATTTCTGTAGTTTTTTGGAACCCCGAGGGCTCTTAATTTCCATTGAAACGAAATTTTAAAAACTTGAAAAAATTCAGTGGATTTGGATCTTTTTACATGACTCATTGTCTTGATATATTCCCCATTATTTTTCAAAATTTCTGAATTTGTCGTTAAAAAAATGATGACGGAATAATTTGTATAACAGAACAACCATTCAAGTTTTTTCATACATATAATGAAAAGATGTAATGCAATAAAAAATCCTTAAAACTTAAAATTAAGGACTGGACATAAAAAATGACGAAAAACGGCTTCGAATTATGTTTTCATTTTTTTATTGTAAAGATTTCTGTAGAATTAGACAGGAATAGGTGCTGCCTGTGGAGCGTCCTTGGCGGCCTTGACCTCCGAGGATGGCGCTTGAGGGATGACTTCCTCCTTAGGCTCAACAACGCTGACGTTGTCGGGCAGGGGCTTCTTGGGTCCAATCTTGCCATTTGGATCCCATGGGAGCATGATCTTGACCTTGATACCAAGGACACCCTGTCTGAGGAGTACGTGACGCGTTGCTGTGTCGACGTAGTCAGCTGTTGGCTCACCGGAGTGAATCATGAGACCATCCACAAATTTCATGCTCTTTGCTCTCTGTCCACGGAGCTTTCCACTCACGACGACTTCGCAACCTTTAGCTCCTGATTCCATGATGAATCGGAGTACTCCATAGCATGCCCTGTAAATCGATAAACAGATTATTATTTATTAAACAAAGTAAAATAAAAAAAAAGAAAATAATGAAATGGAAAATTTAAAGTAAAATTAGTTTTTGTTCTAATAATTGGGGTTTGCATTTTTTTTTATTGCTGGATGTGAAAATTGAATGAAAAATATAATATAATTAAATAAAATGATAAGATATTCCTTATAAAATAAAATATTGTATCATTTTATTTAATTAAGAAACTGTCTTGGGAAATATGTATGACATTATTGGGTTCAGGGAACATCTCGAGACTTTTTCTTCATTTTTTATCTTCATCACTGGTTACATAGGTAATTAGATGAATAAATAAATAGGTAATATTGCTGACAAGAATTAGCTTTCATCATTAACGTAGATGGTTTCATGAATATGGATGAGTCTAACGAGTTTGAGAACAATCTTGAAATGCTTTTTCTTCATTTCTTCTCAAATCACTAGTTATCTAATTGATTAGATGAGTCAGGAGGAAAATCACTGAGAAAGGAGACTGTGTCTATTTATTCAGATGCTTTTGGAAATTTCCATGAAATCTAATTAAAATAAATGTCAAGAATTTTTTTCCTAATCCCTTGGGTTTTTTTTCGGAATTTCTTTCAAACATTTTTTCTGGTATTGGAATTTCAATAATGAGTTGTTCAAATGATGGTCAATGACTCTCAAAAATCATAAAAGAAATGAGAAAAAGAATTCCAGTTTTTTTCATATTTTCACAAGTTTGATTTTTTAGGGTAAATTGACTTTTTTGGTTTATCATTGGAGAAAAATGCATAAATGAATACAATTTTTACCTCCTGACAGCCAAACCCCCAATCAATTTGTATCTGAGGGACTCTGCCTGTGCAATAGCGCAGAGACCACGGGTGGCAACCTTCTCAGCGTACAACTCAACAGTCTGATCCTTGAAGTTGAAACGCTTCTGAACGACAGACGTCAATTCACGAATTCTGCGTCCCTTCTCCCCGAGTACACTCTGTGTGTGAGTGGCCAAGAGAATGATTTCGGTACGTGTTGGGGTGACACGTACCTCAACACCAGAGTAACCATCCTCGGCGAGTTCACGAGTCAGGAACTCGTTGAGCTCGGCCTTGAAGACTCCGTCTCCTACGAACTGAAATGCATTTCATTGATTCGCTGGGCCTGAATAATTTACATTTTTTAAGAAGAAAAAATCTGGTGGCGAGATAAATGCTGTCTTTTTCAAATTTCAATAACTCATTAAATTTTTTATGAAATGGGTAATTTTACTTCTTTAAAAAAAGAATAGATTTTTCCGTGAATTGTCTCCAAAAATTCTCTTCAAAAAATCCTTTGACATTTTATGCTCAAAGTCACTCAATTCCAAAGGTATAACTAACAGAATTTATAATTAATATCCATTCGTAAAGAATTGAATTTTTCTAATGGATGAAATTATTTCGTTCAAATGTGACAATTAAAAGAAATTGGGAGTTCGCAAAATTTGTTGCATTAACATAACCTAGAATGTCAGACAACCAAACAAATCACTGACTCAAACACTGGCGACTGCTAAAAAAATTGAATAAAAAGGTAGACTCCAGGAACTGCAGTTTCCGCACAAAATTCACTACTTAACAATGAGTTATGTAGTTTTCTATATTCGAGGGTGTTTTAGAACACGTTTGCGAGGCACTAGACAGCCGCCAGTAATCCACGTCATCCTGAGTAGAACATGAAAATAAACTCGCGGTTTTTCGGAAATATTGAGAACAAATGTCCACAGATTCTTCTCGGTACAATATTTTTGCAATCTGTTGGATGATATTTTTATAAAATTGACAAACCTTCCGCTTCTTTGAGATTGATCGTGCAGCCATGTTTGCCTGAGACGGGGGAAAGGTGGAAGGAGGGATAGTTCCAGATATTCACAAAAGGGGGGGTATGGTAATCAGTGGGGAAGACGAACTCCTGATTTATCGACGTTATTCTAAGTAATTTGACAATTTTTATTTTTTCGACCAAACCTAAAATTATTGAATTAATATTATTCCTCAAACCTATTATTCTTCTTATAATGTTTTCTTTTACTGAAAAATGCAACAGCAAAACTTCATTTTTTTAATTAAAAAATATCTCATTCAGAGAAATTGAGTGGGAGAGGGAGAGAATTCATATTCAACTGTTAATCCTTAATCAATGATTTATTATCCTTATATATAGTACATAATTTCATTAAACCTACTGGAATATCCAGAGGTCAGTGACCTCAACATGTCTCCCAACCTTCAATAATAATCTTCACTCCTGACATAATAAACCACAGCGATTACTCCCACCGTGATGAATACGTCCGCAAGACCATCAATTCCTTTCTCTCAACCCTCCATTCAAGAATGGAGGATAGCGTTGTATGACGCAAAAACACCCGCAGCAACATCCACAGTGCGAGACTTCAAGGAGAGCTGCAAAAATACCAGGAATCCATGAACAAACCCCAATTGAATAGAGAATACTTCCTTCATTTCCTTAATCAACGATGTTTAGAGAAATGATCAAGAGACTTCCCTATTTTATAATGCCTTCATCAATGAATAAGTTTCTTCCACCAAAAGTTGAATATTGTGCTGAATCCCAAAAAATTGTGAGACGAAAACAATAATCCCCGAATTATCGCGAAACCTCGACCATCAATCAATCCTGATCATTAATCCTCCCTCATTGACTACTCATCCTCCCGAAAATCTACTCACCGTAACATCAGGATTCCCCGGTTGAATTTTCAGTTCATTAAGCACCCAAACATTATTCGTAAGTTTCAGAGACTGATAAAGCATATCCTGGCCCTCGACGTTCCTCTTAGCAATGGTAAAAACATTATTCTGCTGCATCTTCTGCACGACCTGATCAGCAGTGAGCATGATTCCATTGAGGGTGTACTGGACCTCATTCTGGGCAGGTATATCCTTCCACGTGGACAAGAAAACCCTCTTATCAAGCTGTCCATCCTCAGCGAAATAAACATGCATGGGAACAACGCAAGCAAAATAGAAGACATCAATATTATTCTTGATAGCCACTTGGAGATTGTTCAGGGGTTCCATCCTCTGAACCGCCCCAGCAGTGGAGAGCACCACAGACACCTCGATGCTGGCGCCAGGACCGAGAGGTCCAGGCACAGCGAGAGGAGCAGCTGGAGTCAGACCAAAGCTGTTTTTATTCAACTGAATGGCAAAACCCCCCATGCTCTGCATCGCTTTATTGGTAAAGGTCATGTCCATAGTGATCTGTCCATTCTTCCTGTTGAAGGTCCCCCAGATGTCGAAGCCCTTTCCCTTCTCGGCTGGTAGCCAGTTGACCTTGGGTGCCACGTAGGGAGCTGGCCCCTGATTAAACCCGAATATGTCCCCAAGGAGTCCGGTGGTGGTTTGCGAGACAGCAGGAGCCGCAGTGTCCCCTCCCCCTAGAATGCTGTCAAGCCCACCGCCGAGAAGATCCAGACCCATGCCAGTGGGCGCTGCAGGGGCAGCAGCCACTGCTGAAGGCCCCCCAATATCCATGCTCAACAAATCCCCTATCAACGAATCCTGGGCTGGGATGACCTGGGCCTGTGGAGCGCTCGTCCTCTGCGCGTCCTCATTGGAATTCGTCCTGGCTGGAAGGGACTTCCTCGCCCCTGCTGACCTCCCCTCGACAAAGGCTGTCGGTGGCTTGTGGTACACCGAGGCCAGACTCGAAATATGACAGATCAACTCGTCGAGGAGAGTCGGTTCCAAGAGGTCTGTCTCCTCTGAGATCAAGGGCTTCTCAGCGAGGACCACTTCCTTGGCAGCTGCCGGGTCTGTACTCAATAATCTCCAATAGATGAACCCTCGGTCCCTCAGATCAGGGTTATCGGAGTCCTGGGTGGCCAGACTGAGCACCTGCTGCACCAGCTCCTGAGTGTCTGTGGGTCGTTTCAGGAACAGTTTGACGATTGCTGTGAGAAGTTGCAACTGCACCTGAGTGTTCTCGTCGTGGAAACCCTCGAGGAAGCTCTCGAGGAGCTCGTCGGCATTGTCAATTCTCTCCGCGTACTCCCCGATGATCCAGATCATGGAGGCTCGGGCCTCTGGCTCGTCCAGGGTGTCCAAATTCTCGCACAAGGTGGAGATTATGCTCTCGTACTTGTTGGGGTACTTACGGAAGATGTCTTTGATCACCACGATTGCCTCCTGGACGACGTAGTTGACCTTTGTCTGGATCAGGTCGAGGAGGGTCGAGACACAACGCTCGGCCGAGGGCTCCACCTTGATGGCGCATCTGCCAATCGCTCTGACTGCTTTTCTCACGAAGTCCACGTCGACTTCTGTTGCGTATTCTTTCAACTCGGAGAGCACCTGCGCTATGTTCGCCTGGGAGGCGAGACGGATCATTATGTCGAGCTTCTCTAGTTTCACGTAGATTGGGTCGTTGTACTTGACGAAGAAGACTTTCATCTCGTGCTTGAGGATGTCCGGACGCTTCTGGACGATCAGGTTTATGTTGCGGAGCGCCACGTACTGGACTTCAGGTTCAGAACTGAGGAGGGTCACTAAGGGTGGCGCCAGCTTCTTCGTGAGGGTACCCACGAAGTCGGATTCTGATTGCAGCATCTCCATCAGTTTCATTAGGACCTTGACTGCGGAGAGGACGACTGCTGCGTTGGCGTGGGCCAGGCGGGGGGTTATTCGCTCGCAGATGCTCTGCGCCTCGCGGTCGTCTTTTGGGGAGTAGTTGGCGAGGGAGTCCAGGATGAAGACCTGACCCCACTCGGTGCACTCGTTCAGGGCGGTAAGCAACTTGTTTATGGTTTGGGCGTTCATCTCTACGAGGGGCTGACCACTTGGGGACGACTCGTTTATCTCGGAGAGGGCTGCCACCGCGTTCGCGACGACCTGGGGAGATCGGGGGATTAATCGGGCTTGCGGGACGAGTCTAATAGATGATGTGCATGGAAACAGTTTAAGGGAAATCCTATTGGGATTCTGGGGAGATTTTTAAAAATTAGCGAAATCGATCGAAATTTCTATTGGATTTCTATTGAAGAGATTCGCAAGTTCTATTCTATTGAATCTCTGTTTGAATTCAATCTGAATTCTAGTGAAATTTCATTAAAAACAAATTTTGCTCGAATTTCTATCGATTTTTCAATAGATTAAAAAAAATTCAGTGAAAGATGGTAACCACTGGATAGCCATGTGTGTAAAACCGACCTCCGGCGTTTGTTCACTTTTTCTCCAATTTCAATACCATGAATTTCTACTCAGAATTAGAAATCAAATAACTTTTTGAATAGATATGATTTTTTTTCAACTTTTAGTTTTTTTCCATAACAAATCCTTGGCCATTAATGTTTCCGAAAGAAAAAACCGTTGAAAAATTACCATAGGATTACTGTCAGACAATAGATCCTTGAGCTGATCTAAGAATCCCTGATCCTCAACCAGTCCTGCATTGATATCATAAAGTTTAGCAACACAAACAGCTGCTGTTTTCCTCACGTAGGGATCCTCATCCCTCAGACACTTCCTCAACGGTTCACACAGGTACTCTGTGATCTTGTCGACTCTGATGCAGCCCATGGTGCGCACTGCCAGCGCACGAATCAGGGGATTTGGATCCTCGCAGTCCTACGCAACAAAAACGTGCAAGCCAGGGATTCAAGTCTACTCACGATAATCACTAACTATTTCATGTTCGACCCACTCTTTTTTTTGCAATTTAATTTTTTCTTTTTTTGTGTAACGAGATAGAAAGATTTATGGTACCTTTGTCATCGGAGATGTCGCTAGCTCCTTTTTAGCGTGTCAGAACGAAAAAGTTGAAATTGGTCACCGTTCACCATTTTTTTGTTCTTCATTATTATTAGGTTTATTGGAGGAATGAACGATCGTGACGCAAATCGTTCATTTTTCAAAGAGCACGAGTTTTTCGTTTTTATTCAAAATTTCGTTCTGGTTTATTTTTAAGACATGTAAGTTTAGTACTTTGTTATTGCTGTTCATTTGATTTTTAGAGTCGAACGTGCAGATGAAATTATTCAGGGATAATTCTGCAGTGAAGCGAAAGATTCATCACATCGAATTAAATTTAAATAATTTTTTTTTCATGACGAATCCACTGAATTCATTTTTCATGGTTTCTGCACTTCAGTGCAGAATTATTTCTAGAGAATAAAGAATGAGGTAATCAGGTGAAATATTTGGATATTATCGAACATCGAGAAACAACGAAAATAAAATTTTTGGAAACGCAAAAATTGTTGTTGAAAAATAAGAGATATAAATCTGTTAAATTTTTCAAGTGGAAATATTTTTTCTCTAGTTTTAAATTGTTCTGCGTGCATTGGCATTAGCGCATACAGGCACCGGTTTATTACAATGCAATAGACACATAAATATCGATAAACGTTCAATAAAGTATTCCTGAATCCAACGCACATGCTAATTTAACAATTGAAATTCGATTGAAGAATGAAAAATCGAAATGATGAATTTTATTTCATGGATTTTGATAAGGAAAATATCATCATGCATCTGAGAGAATATTTACACCGGTGCTGAGGTCAATGGATCATCAGTCAACACAAAAATTGAGACAGAAATATCAACACTTAATTTATAGAACTATTAGTATTTTTTTTAGTATCGCCCCGGAGTTTCAATGATCCTGGAATTTGGAGTGACAAATTAATGAGGAAAATGTGTTTATCATTCGAGAAATGGCTTGTGATAATGTCCACCAAATTCCAGTCTCGTGCCCTTTGAAAAATAAGCGATTCGCCTCTCGATACGTTTTCTTTTGATAATTATCAGACATTCAGTCATTGTACAACGAACAGCCCTGTGCAAATATTCATTTGCAAAGCACAGTTCGTGATGAACGAGGCAAAACTGTAAAGTCGCGGTACTGCAGAGGAAAAGCCAATTCATTGAAATTCCCATTCTTCTCTAAATGCCAATAATAATTCCAAAAATAGTAATTTAAATTTTTTCAATTTTTTCTTGCACTGTTTTGTGTTAAAAAAAAAAATTAT
The DNA here is from genome assembly GCF_001412515.2 of Diachasma alloeum. Taxonomy (NCBI): domain Eukaryota; kingdom Metazoa; phylum Arthropoda; class Insecta; order Hymenoptera; family Braconidae; genus Diachasma; species Diachasma alloeum. The sequence continues at coordinate 354,469 of NW_021681032.1, forward strand.
TCCTCGAATTGATTGAAATGTCTCTCCACCATCAATTTGGAATGATAAATAATCAATGAATATTCCACTCCCTCTGTGAATAACCAACCAAAATCAACACCGAGTGATGAACGAACCTTAAGCACAATTAAACATCTCAATTGTGTAAAACATTAATGAAATACCGAGTGACTCTGCAGCTTGCCTCGAGCTCAAATAAAATTACACTGGTGTCGTTAAGTATGTACAAATATAGCAGAGGTGCACTTTATAAAATTAATGATAAATTATTAATTTATGGTGTTTTCAGAAGATCAACAAAACTGCGTTACCTTGACGAACGTGTTGACTGCCATGATGGCCATGTCGGGCTGGCTCTTGGCGTAGTTCATCAGGTAAAGGTAGACGAGTTTCTTCAGCTCGAGATTGTCCGTCTGCATACAGTTGACGACGTCTGGGAAGAGAGCTGAGACGTCCTTGCCGACGGTCATCGATGCAATGACCTGATGGAGACGTTAAAGTGAGTGATCAATGAATTTGTTTAATTCAACTTGATGAACTACTTGGGGAAGGGTGATTTTTACCTTCTTCACTGCTTCCTTCTTCTTCTCTTTCTTGTCATTGTTGAGTTCTGACTTCAATTCAAAGATCTCACCCTTCTTGGTGGTGGTGAAGTACTTTGAATCCGACATTTTCGATACTGAGAACATAAAAAATGACAGATCTAATGAGGAAACTAATACATAATGAACGAGAAATTAAGAGAGCCTGGAATAATTTGTATTAAAATCTTATGTTACTTAGGAATAAAATAAGGTTTATTTGCTTCTAAAGAGCATTTATTTGGAATGAATGAACTATTTTATTTATTTTGCGCTTCTATGTAAAATGAAACATGTGAATATAAAAATTTATTGACCCCCAACAGAAATGTTACGGAAATTCATAGAAATTAAATTTCAAAATGAAGTTTATTTCACATAATGCGCCTTGAATTCTGCAATTTCTCTTGAAATATCTCTAGAACCGTTGGATTCATCAACTAATGTCAGATGTTTTTCAATTTTTCACCGCATTTGCTCCCATAAACTGAATCTAAACCCAAAAAAATCAGTTTCAAATTCCTGTTTTTATTTCATTCCAAACGGTTATACCCTCGGATCTGAATATCGAATGGCTCTAATCAACATGTATAGCTAACCAGGGATGGATCAATGTTCCCCACAGTTCCTCCGACCGACCGCCCCCTGGAACCCACCCCCTGGCCGCAGAAATCCTCGCCAAAATCATCTCCCACCCCTTTTCCATCGCGAGACCCCCGGGAAATGCCGCATAAAATAATCTAAATCGTCAATTCACCGAAATATCTTCCGGAAGAGTAACGTACACGCAAGAGGAATGGAGTATGAGCTCAGGAAAAATGCGAAAACCCGACGAAAAGGTGAGAAAAACTCGGATTTTTATCTCAAAACGTCGAATCAAGTCCATTGTTAGGGGATAATTGTCGAATAAAGGTGGGACTCACCTCAATTGTTGACGAATAACTGTCAAATTGTAAGAAATTGCTGCCGACTTGACAGCATACACGACACGGATCGTGCCCGAAACGCCCCTGAGGTGCAGACTGAAGTCAGTCACTCATCCGTTAAAATCCGTGCAACATCTCTCAGACGATAAATTCGATGGAATTCCTGTCTAACCGACGGTGGCAGGATTTCCCCGGGGCTTTCGGTTGGCATTTGATCACTCGAAAATTGATCAATGAATTAATTTAAATGACAAAACAAAAAAACTTGGAAAATTTGAGGCGACACATTTCTGAAGAATATATTCCAATAGAATAAGTTGCACAGGAAAATGAAAAGTTTAATTGACATTTAATTTTCTAGCGAAGTCGCCAGGTTTCTATGAAATTTTACTATTAAATTTATTATTAAATTATAAAATTTCGTGATGCGTTTCCTCCAAGGATTCTGCGCCTTTTTTTTATGAAAAATTTTAATAAAAATATTTTATAGAAACAGTCAATAGATTCCGAGTTTATTCAACTGATTTTTCAATTGGAAATGAAAAAAATTCGTTGAACGTTACTGAAGAGCCGAAATCTATAATTTTTCGTCAACGAAATTTTTCCGCTCGTGCGGCTTAAACAGGGGAATCGTCTTGTCTCATTCCACTTTACTGTTTATCATCGCGGAATTAACCAACTCTCCATTGTATTTATTTGTCTTCCCATTTTTCGCTATTAACAAAGGTATAAATACACGAGTTTATATTTCACGAGCTCATCCGACTCCACCGGAGAGCAGTAGATTTAACTGGGACAGATGAGTTTAAAATAGGGAGAGTTTGACCTAGGGAAATGGGCTGAAGTGATAATACAATTTCCAAAAATTCGGAGATCACGACTGCAGACGAACCCCAACAGAAAAATTCAACGGATCGACTCTTCAGATTTCCCGCGAGATGAAGATAACTCTTTTCATGAGGAGTTTTCTCCTTTTCAAAGGAGAGGAAGAAAGCGAGAAAATAGTGTATTACGATACACGTGAAAAAAAGTAGTTGTTGACGAGTGTGAGAGCTAGACGCCGAGCCGAAGGCGCACTGATAGTCTAGGGGAGGGTGGGGTAAAATGGACACTTTAGACTTTTTTAAAATTATTCATAACTCAGAAATAAATTTATCAATTGAGCTCAGTTCAGGCTCATCACAAAGGGAAACAATTGTTCTTTGCATTGAAAAAAAAATCTATTAAATTTTATAAACATTTATCAACATTTCAACCCCTTATTAACATTAAAAAAAAAGTCAAGTGTCCGTTTTACCCCAACCTCCCCTATTCATTAATAGTTAACGAATCTCGTTTCAAATGAATAAATCAATCTTTTTTCGCTTGAATCATAAAAAATAGGAAATGCTGGGGCTGATGTTTTTTTCCCGTCGTCTCCTCAATTTTTCCACCACTTCGAAACGGGGGGACGGGGATATTTATTCATTTAAAGTATTCCACAACAACATTTTCTCATAGAAAGCGCTGGTATCTGCCAATTTTTTTCCCACGTTTCAGCCGAAAATTCCTGAAATACAATATTTCGCTCTCCACTTCAGACATTCCCGTTCATTTTCCCCTGATTTATTTCACCGGCATCTCGGCTCATCTTCAATTCAATCCATCCATAAACTTCGATTGTGTATACACTATAATCTAAAATCTAAAATAGTTAATACTCCTGAGATTTCGATACAGCAGTGGGAGTATTTAAATTTGGATGGGAGCGACGACCGAACGTAATGTTTCCGAGATTCGGCATTAAGCCGTTGTCGAGAAGGAATAAAGAGCACTCATTGGAGCCTGATAATCAAAATTACTAATGTTTCAAGCACGCTCAGGGCCAGCCGGTCTCATGACAATGGTCAGTGCGTCACATTACGGTTTAAAAAAGCAAAGTTAAACTTGCTCACGGGCTGTAGCGGGCGAGTCGCACGCGAGCCAGTGGAAACACTCGAAACGTATGCAGACGTCACTATCCTTTTGGCTGCAAAGCCGTTCGGGCCACCAAAACCACTTTGCTCTTCAGTCTGTATTGCACAGTAGAAATATCCGCACGATATCAGCCTCCGAATCAGTGGTTTCCCTTCAAATAACCATCTTCATCAGTGAAACATATCCATTGGGACTTTCTCTTTTTCTGTGGAAATTAGTGGTTCATGAAGCCGTTGTAAAGAGCTTTTCGTTATGAAGTGGTACGTGATTGCGATTTTTTTATTTCTTCTGGGTTTGATGCTTGTACGTTTCAAAAAAATATAGCGGGTTTGAGGATTATATTTTCTCCTCTCGTAATTCGCGAAAAAAATGGTTTTTCATAAAAAATTCAGTAGCGAAGCGGTAAACCGGGTTAAGTCGATTTTGACTATTGGCCAGTTTTCTACTAATATCTCGAAATCTAAAAGAGATAGAGTATTTTTTGTCATGACCTTTTTTGTAGAGCTAATCTCGGGTTATAAAAAAGGTCATGAGAAAAATTTGGCTATCTGTCTTAGATTCCGAGATATTAATAAACAATTGCTCAAAATTGAAAATCGACTTAACGCGGTTTACCGCTTCGCTACTGAATTACATCTCACGTATGAAAAAATTTAAATAAAAGAACCTAGTGAATTCGCTAGACAATTGTATTGGATATTTATTGAATTTTCCACTAGTTTTTGGCCGATTCTAAAAAGTCGATCTAATTCGATTTTTCTATAGAATTCCTCGGCTCAAATTTTCCAAGTTTTTTTGTTTGATTTCCTTGATGAAAAGAAAAGAAAAATAGAATGGAAAAACTTGGAATATTTAAGCCGAGGGAATTGATAGAGAATATTTCTGTAGAATAAGTTCTATTGAAAAATTGAATTGTATTATTTTTACAGAATATTTTCTCTAAAAAATCCAATAGAAATGTCTAGCGCATTCGCTAGGGTTTTCCATTAAATTTTTTCGCGCGTGAATTCCCCAAATTTGCTGCAGTTCTCTGAATCCTAGATTGAAAATATATTTTAAATCCATGAAATTGATTCAGTTCATGTATGAAATATATTCCTTATACATTTTTCCACGAAATATCCATTTTCCGGCCCGAAATGCAATTAAATTCCAGTTCCCAATCAAATACTGAATGTAAAATCACGGCTATAACTCGAATCTGCAACCCTCCTCACCGTAATAAACCACTTGGCTCTCGGACTGGCCATTAACCGTTATGTCCCGCCAAAACAATTCGCTCCGAACGATTGCACATGCCTTGAAAATGATGCAGCTTTCATTTCCCTAGTTTCTACATATCGTCATTAGAAAATCGCGATCATTAAGATTATTTCCTACATCTCGCGTACGTTAACAAGTCATTAGCCATTTATTTTCTCCCATCCGCACCCAGAATTCAAGAGAAATCGTTAACATCTCAAGATCAAACAACCGTCAACACTGCAGAAAATCTCATATTATATTACAAGAAAGATAGAATAAAGATACGAGCCCCATCTAATTTTACACCCAGACCTCTCCGTTGTATTCTGATAAAAAAAAATACCCCGAGATTTTCCTGTTTGTTGACTCAGAACAGACTATAATAACAACATTGAAGACCAGTTTTTTGCTGGAAAAAATTAGTAATTAAATTCGCAATCGAACTGAATGGCAGTGACAACGTTCCGGCCAGAAAAATATCGCGTGACGGAGAGCATTTTCGCAGTGCACATTATTTTTAGCAGGAAATTCGTATCATCAATCATCAGATGCACGATGTTATGCGCTGGATTGATTTTTTTATATAAATAAACTCCATATAAATAACTTACCCTTTACATTTTACCTCATCTCGTTTGATAACTGCAGTCTCAAAGGAGTTGATGCGAATTTCTCAGTGAAATGACTCCCACGGAATGAATTTAGTGGAACAGTCCACACGGAAACGATTATATTTTGAGGAATATGTTCTTGCGTATTTTTTATCTTTCTCCCTCTCAACTGCCTTTATGCTATCGTCTCTTTCTCGTCGTTCTCTGATCTTCTCTCACTTTTTGCAGGCGGTTTACTATTTTTTCCGGCCTAAACCCTTCTAATTTACATTTACATTTCCACTGAGAAAAAAATATAATTTTGCCAATCATATTTGTTTCGGACAACCAAATGCCCAAAAATTCCCATACGAAAACTCGCTTTAAATTCTTGTCGGAAGAATATTTGATTGGCAGAATTATATTTTTGTCTCAGTGTAAGATTTTTATTCAACGTAACTATTTGTACAATGTGTGTTTACAACGTCTATTTACATTTTCATTTGTCGCAGCCTCAGCCCGCAGGCTTTTACATACACATATATATGTGAAGTTTATGGTCGATCTCTATCATGGACTTGTGTGATTTAAAGCTAAGGCTATGATCTAGGGAAAAGCATAATAACAGGGTTTTATTTTCCCTTTTTTAATATCAGTAGCGAAGCGGTAAACCGGGTTAAGTCGTTTTTTACTATTGGCTAGTTTTTGACGAATATCTCGGAATCTAAAAGAGATAGAAAGATTTTTGTCATGACCTTTGTTGTAGAGCCAATAGAGCGTTATAAAAAAAGTCATGAGAAAAATTTTGCTATCTCTCTTAGATTCCGAGATATTCAGCAAAAACTGGCTAATAGTCAAAATCGACTTGACTCGGTTTACCGCTTCACTGCTGATATGTGAAATTGTTCTAGTTCACAGATAAAAATTTAATAGAAAAAACTACCGCGTTCTGTAATTCTAGTTCTATTGATTGAACGATTTTTATTCGTGTCCTGAACATTTACGATACGTGATCTCGTAGGGAGGAGGTACGTAAAGATGAATGCAACGTTCAACAATAGTACAATTGAAATTTGTTTCACTCCCATGCACGATAAAATTTCATGGAAAAACCTACCGATTTCCACAGAAAATTCTTGCGGATTTGTATTGAACTCTGATTGAAATATCTATTAGCTTTTGACAGAACCTATTGAAAAACGTGACATGAAACTGTCCCTTGATTGTTTATCGTTACTTTTATTATTTAAAAAAAATGAATGAAAGAAAAAATACAATGAACCACCGATTTAACTACGCGCGCGTGAAGTATTGGAAAAATAAATTCTTTTTTTTCTGAGTGTTCTGTCCTGCCGATTTCAAAAGTCCGTCGAGCCCGCCAGCCGAACTAGAGTCAAGGTCCATCTCCCCCCTAGACCCTCACGCGCTCTCTCTCGCTAGCCCACGGATCCCGCGCTCTCGGTCCCCCTCTCACGCTCTCTCTCTCTCTCCACCCAATGAATCCACTCACTTCCCCATCGATCGCGCGGCGCAGTGGGCGCGTGGGTGCCGCCATCGCACGACGACACAACTAATCGCGTGAGAGGCCCAATGAAGATGGCCGTTATAACGGGGTACAACTAGTTTTTGACGGTGTTTCGTGCGGTTCACGCGCGATCACCGCGAACCCACCATCGAATAATTACTCTTCAACCGTTGAGTAAGATCGATTCGCGTAACATTATCAACGTGAGGGGATCCTGTCATCCCAAAGTGTCACTCGACAAAGGAGCCACTGACAGGAATGATTAACGAGTGGGCTTGAAACCGTGTAAATAATACAAATCGTAAGATTCATTTGTCACTGATATCCTTAATGAATAGTGAAATAAATATTCATCCACTGAGTCACAATCGTGGCCCATTGGCGAAGGGAGGACGGACGATATGAGTGATACCGAGACCCAGTGGATACGTCTCTGAGGAGCGTACGACATTTGTTAGTAAAAATAAAATGTCATTATATTTGGATCGACCAATGCGTGGGGATGAGAAAATCGTCTTCACTTTGGTTTTTTTTTCATTTGGTTTTATCGCACCGGGGATCAGTCGTGAGTTAATTAACGCTAATTGTGGATTAATTGGCGGTGTGCAGAGGCTGTGAGGGAGGTCCGGTGATTTTTTTCCTTGACAGGACGAGGGGGTGAGGGCTGTCGGGAACTCTGGGGATTAATTTCTCGGAGTTGTGGGAATTTTTCGGGAAATTAGGGCCGAGGGAATGTCGCGGCGGTGTGGGGGTGTCGTTGAGCCTCCAGTCGGGTTGAGCTACAACCCTCCCCCTCCCTCTGTAACTCGACTGCACCCTTTGGCCACACGCAATCATGGCTGCCTAAAATGGACCGAGCTATTCCGTTTTTTAACTTCATTTTTTAACCGATTTTTCGACTCATTGATTGAGGGAATATGTTTGGGGGCTCGATTGGGGATTGGGAGGACTGGGGGGTGTGTTCAGGGGATGGGGGGTATTGATTGGGTTATCATTGTCGGGAGGATCACCCGGTTAAGTGCAGGAGAGGAAGGTTTATTTCTGTTCAACCCCTAGTTATGTACACCTGGGCAACTGTCATGGCAGCACTGGTGCAGGGGTGATTGAGTAATTTCAGGGGGGGCTTTCTCTGTTGTCAGGCATCCGAATCATCCTGGGAAATTGGTGCTGAGGAATGTAGGTGACGAGAGCACTGATCATAATAACAACATTACAATGACGAGCGAGGATTTACTGCAGCCGGGACATGTGGTCAAGGAGAGGTGGAAAGTTGTGAGTTTATGGTTTTGGGTTGGGGAGTCAATTTCGGGGACAATATTGTCAACCTGACGCTTCTACTGAGAAATTCTGGGGATTCTGTTTTGCTCCGGTTATTTTTTTTTAGTGAACTCTTTTGAAAATTATGCAACGGCCTCCTGGGTTTTTAAATAGATAGTTGTTTTGGAAAAATGTGTAGATAGTGGTTTCTCTGGATAAGTTATTCTGCTGGGATTTATCTTATGTTGGAATTTTAGGGTATTTTGCAAAGTTCTTTCTGTTGGATTTTAGTTGGTAAATTTAGGCCCGAGAATTTGTGGGGAAAGATCAAAATCTATTGACTTTTCTATTAGATATCTCTTGACAAAATGACACGGTGGAGTTGCATAATCTCCTATAGCCATGACGCAAATAACTAATGGAATTTTTAGAAAACTGCAAGAGGTTTTTTAGAGTTTCATGGAAATTCAGTAGAATTTCTTACAGAAAGCGTTAGGTTTCTTACTGAATTTCTGGGATTTTATCAATGCCCGAGAAATACGTGATACGTCATTTTCCAAAGGCAAGACTCATGAAGATAATTACAAGGTTTGACGATACTGGATGCACTTCGTCTTGTTTCACATAATGAAAATTATCTTTATCGATTAATTTGGGAAATTTTCAGGACAACGCATTTTATTCATCATCAAACTAACTCTTTTTTTTAATTTTTGATATGAAGATGAGGAAAATTGGCGGTGGTGGGTTCGGAGAGATTTACGAGGGCCTGGACTTGCTGACCAAAGAGCAAGTAGCCCTCAAAGTCGAGTCAGCGAGGCAGCCAAAGCAAGTCCTCAAGATGGAAGTTGCCGTCCTCAAAAAACTTCAGGGTAATTGAACACTTCATTAGTAGCAAACCATTATCATTAAAGTTGACTCATGCCCCCGTTCATTGACTGCCATTAAATCACCGTTAAAAATTTCACGAATAGCATGGGATATTGTTACCCTCGACAAATAAAAATTCCCATTTTCGGTAAAAAAGTAAAAGTATAACAGCAACTCATCATTTTCCCAGATAATTTTATAAAATTATCCCACACAATAACAAAATGGAAAAAAAATTTGCATTTTAACTTCACAACTAAATATCATTATTGACAAAATATGAGAAGATCAACATCATATTTTCGTAGTATAAAAAATCGTTAACATTCTCAAAATTATTTGCTTGAAGTTGCCTTAGGGCCAATTAAATTTTCAATACATTCATTTTTTCCCTCACAATGGAAAAACCCATTAAAAATTAATATACGAATAAATTAGTTTTTCATTTGAATGTCGCTTCGTGATTTTCCATTATGATATTTTACGATGATGATCATTTGCGCTGTAATTTTTATCAAATCCAGGAAGTAAAGATTTTTATGCCCCCAATTCCCCCAAACCATGCAATCACCTAATGAGCCAAAATCCCCAGGTAAAGATCACGTCTGCCGCTTCATAGGCTGTGGCCGCAACGACAGATTCAATTACGTAGTAATGCAACTGCAGGGTAAAAACCTGGCGGAGCTCCGACGAGCCCAGCCTCGTGGTGCATTCTCCCTCTCCACAACTCTCCGCCTCGGTCTTCAAATCCTAAAAGCAATAGAAAGTATACACCAAGTGGGCTTCCTCCACAGGGACATAAAACCCTCGAACTTTTCAATCGGTCGTCACCCCTACAACTGTCGTGTAGTCTACATGCTCGACTTCGGTCTAGCTCGTCAATTCACCACTGGCACCGGTGAGGTGCGTCCAGCCCGTGCAGCAGCTGGTTTTCGTGGTACCGTTCGTTACGCCTCGGTGAATGCCCACAGAAACAAGGAGATGGGAAGGCACGACGACCTCTGGTCGCTGTTCTACATGCTCGTGGAGTTTGTCAACGGTCAGTTGCCCTGGAGGAAAATAAAGGACAAAGAGCAAGTGGGAATTCTCAAGGAGAAGTACGACCACCGATTGTTGCTCAAGCACCTGCCCTCGGACCTCCGCCTCTTCCTGGAGCACATTCAGAACCTGCAGTACGCTGACAAACCAGACTACGCGATGCTGGCAGGTCTCTTCGAGCGCTGCATGAAGCGTCGAGGAGTTAAACTGAACGATCCCTACGACTGGGAGAGGACGTCAGTGGCGAACGAGGGACTGCCAACAACGAGATCATTGCCCACTGTGACAGCTCCACCAGCATTGACAACAGCCACAACCATCAACCAGCCCCCAACAACACCAAACGTCGACACCAATAATCAGGAGAACGTGGAGCCTGACAACAGGAAGGAAACGAAAATGGACATCGAGAGTTTGTGCAGACTACTGCTGGGGAATGATGGCTCGCCAGTGCCCTTCACCTCAGCAATAAGCAATCATGGGAGGGACAAGAACTGCAATGCCACCATTCAGATAACAGACAACACGCATCAGCAGGCTGGGCAGGTTGCTGCTACTCCACCTGTGCAGGGCTCACCGAAGAAGAGGAGGGCTGTGTCGATGGCTGTCGAGCCACAGTCGCCAGTGCCACCGGTTGAGAAGCAAGTCGATCATGAGGGGGATGCACTGATGGCATCAGCAAGATCAACTTCTGAAGTGGCAAGGTCCAAGACTGTCGCCAATGCTGCCACTCCTCTCAGGAAATCAGCGAGTGGCGCGACTTTTGCGAGGCTGAGAGTTGTTGCGCCGCAGGAGAGCAACTCTGGGGAGCCACCCAGTCCGAGGATACAGACTGAGGTCGATGCTTCGTACTGCTCGTACGATGTCACGAATACCAAGCAGGGGAATCAGAGTCCTGTTACCGAGCAGAGAGAGCCACTCAGGAGGGAGCCCAGGAGGCGAGCTGAGCAGAGGTCACAGCCTAGGGCTGGACGATCGACAGTCAGGGACTGTTCCATCACACAATTTGCGCAGATTGATGATGATAATGTGTCGGCGCTGCAGCAGGTGACCAGGGGCGGTGGGGGGCTGACTCTGGCGTCACAGTGGAAGTCGCAGTTTGATGACTCTGAGGAGACTGATAATGAGTGGAAGGGGGAGAATCTGCAGAGTCCGGAGCACAAGGGGACACCGCCTTCGATCGTTCCGCAGGTGAGAGGGGTCTGGGGATGCATGACGATCTGGATTGCATGGGGAGAAGTTTTTAGGGGTAGGACTGGGTGGAGGATTGGGGTGGACTGATTTTCGTGCTTCTGATTCTCTTGAGGGAAGTTTTGTCAGGCTTTTTCGTGTTAACATGACTGAGAGTGGGGGTGAAGGCTCATTAATTCCATCAACTTCATCAGTCATAATTTTTTTGCGTAACCCTTTAAAGAATTTTTTTTATTTAAAATTTTTTTTTATTGTAATTGTATTTTTTTTCTATATCGTAGTGCATTTTATCATTTACTTGTAAAGAAAGGAATATTTTGAAAAGAAGTAATTTTTTCTGAAATAATTTAAATGAGGCCGGTAATCCACGAATAAAAAAATTTCTGGGGTAATTTCATCGTCAAACTCGATGATTGAATGGGGAATGGGATCAGGAGGGCAAATGTGAAGGATTGAGTAGTGTTAAACTTTCTGCATTCCATCGTCTCGATAGCCGTTTCATCATCCAATATTCCTGTTTTAATCTCTAACACGATTGGGGTGAAGGCTCATTAATTCCATCAACTTCATCAGTCATCAAACGAACAAGGAATATTTAAAAAAAAATTTGTTATTAAAAGAATCATGTTTTGGTATTCTAGCCACGTCTGGCGTGTATGGGTACTCTCGCTTGACTCCTCTGTTTCAACGATGCACTGCGATTCCCTGCTGAACCTACGCTTACCCCTCCTCACTCTGCTTTGCTTACAATCACCGCTTTTACTTTACTCTATTCCTAATGCATATTACGAAAAAAAAAATGATATTTTAAGTTTAATGCCAGCTTGCATAAGAATCAACTAGAAGGCGATTGATAAATTTTATGTTATACAGTTTTTTTGAACAAAAGGAAATAATAATCTTTTGTTGCACTAATTTCTCATTGATTTATTCTGCGCAATTTATTCATTTATTCGCAATAGAAACTAGTTTATGTCAAAATCCATAGAATTTAATTTTTCTGCACAACTTTTTCTATTGAGATATTGTCTGTAGGAATTTCTCGACATGAATTTCCCAATTTTTTTCCACTCTATTTTTCTTTTCTTTCATTGTCGAAATTAAAATTTTCTGCAGAGAATATCTCAACAGAATAAGTTGTCTGGAGAAATTGAATTCTAATAATTTTTTCCATATTGAGAATTCTATTGCATTTCTGTTGAACTTCTACTGAATATTTGATGATCCACTGCTTCTCCCTGCTGTCAGTGTGAATTTTCTTTCGCTGGGTAAACAGCATAAAAAGTTTTTGAGTATGTAGTCCACAGTTGATAATGAGGCAGTAGCCACTGCCCGTTCCACCACTGGCACCCACGAAGCTAGATCCCCAGTGGGTCAGGCATTATCTATAACAGGGAATATGTCTCAGCAGGCAGCACTCAGTACGATACAGACGGTATTGTCGAGAATAAGTGAGGATTCACCGAGACCTGGGGTACCCAGGAGATGCTTGAATATCACGGGAATTGAGAAGTATCCGGATCTGCAGGGTGCACTGCCACGTGCATGGAGCGTACCGGCGCTGGCGCCACACGTACGAACTCACCTTGAAGCACCCTTGGTGTGTAATCTATTTAAATTATTTATTTGCACCTATTCAATTATTATTTGATCAATTCGAAGATATTCCAGTACTTTTACCATTTTTTTTGTTGAATTTCTTGGTAATTTATTGTGAAACATCAGAGCTTTTACTTGAACCTCATATTTACCCTGAGCACTGAATATTTTGAGATCATTTTATTATTCAAAGCTTTTTATGTTCGGAAACATTTGAAAAAAGAATGTCCGAGAAGATGGAATAATTTTAGAATTGAATGGATGAATTTACACGCAACCCCTTTTATTATGGAATGCAGCAACGTATTTTAAAAAATCCCTATAAGTTTAAACAAAAATTCTCAGGAAAGTGACATTGAAATGTCACAATTTACTTGCATTTTTAATTCGTTCATTTTCGTTCATCTCATCATATGAATTGCGATTGATTAAACTCAGGTACAACAAGCTGCCTTCGACGATCTCCTGTACGAAGTTGACGTGATGTGGAACGTAGCAATGCGGCATGACGAACCAAAGGAGAGTGCCGTGACTAGAAGAGCTAGTGTTCCAGCGGTGGCATTCACATCGTCAGGTGTTACGATGAATGGAGAGGAGGAGGAAGAGGCTGTTGCTGGACGACTTGAGATACGAGTTGTCGATCCAACCATTGGTGCTACAGTCGTCCAAACGACTGTCGACAAGGAACCTATTCATAGTATGAAACTGAGATATTTAAGAGCATTCATTTATCTTCTATTCCCAGATGTTTTTTTCGTGAATTCTCAAAGAATCCCGGCCTTCTTTATTTCTGGCATGAGTTACTATAGATAATTGCACGTGAATCTATATTTAATCGAGGTCATTGTCAAATATTTTTATTATTATAGACTCTATCCAATTTTTCATGATTTTGCAAATTTAAATTTTGAATTTTTTTTTTGTTATATCAACGCATTAGGATACAAGAAAATTGGAAAATAAATTGTTAGGTATTGTTGAGCCCCATCCGTCGATATTAATTAAAATCAAATTCGTAGTTATTTAAATTCGACTTTTTTACTCTTCTGCCATCGATCCAGCGATTGATTCATTCGTCCGTGAACTCAATTGTACTTTCTTTCCCAGAAAAATTGACAAATGGTACAACGGGGAGTCCAGCAAGCCCCAATCCCGCCCCCGAGGAGTCCTCGATATACTACGATGCAACAGAGAGTCGAGTTAACACAAGCAATACATCAATAAATAAAGCTGTGACAAATTCAACACCATTGCCGACAAATAACACAGTTCTTCGTGAATCAAAAGACAATAAAGAACGTGATACGACTGGTAGACCACACAGTGTCCACAGTAAAATACCAGTACCAGTGAAAAGTCCACGGTGCTCACTATCTGAATCCACGCCAGATCAAAATACACCGAATACTGGGAAAACTGGGACTGCCAGTGAAGTTGATAAGTCCGGGGGATCCTCCACTCAGTCCAGGGAGAAGGATTCCGGTGGGTCTGCCGCTTATTTTCTTATTTATTTCAGAATTTATTCCCCTTATTTCACCATTTCCCTACTGATTTAATTGAGGATATCCAAGTCCATTTGCCATTTTTTGTCTCACTGAAATTTTTTTTATCTTTTTCTTTTACTGATCATTTTGAAATGATTTTACTATTTAAAATTTGAAGATGTTAAATTGATTTTTGAAGCAAATATTTGCATTAATAATTCATTTCAGAATTCTGCTTTTTTACTGAAAATTTTGTACAGACAATTCTTATTTATATTTATACGAAAGTGAATTGAAAAAAGAAGTATTTTTTACAAAATGCAACACGAGTAATAGAAATATTTCGAAAAAAAATCTCAAAATTCGTAATCCAATTGATGAATTCGTCAGTTGTAGCTGTGAAAGTGACTTGGATATCCTTAAATCTTCAGCTACTTTTGACTTTCACCAATCTGAGAACACGAAATTCACCGCCTCACGCTTGAAGTAGCCCAGAATTCACAATAGGATCATCCACTCGCTCTCGTAAATGTCTAGCAAAGAAAAAATTGATAATTCACTGCTTCTTAGCGATACTAACCCATCAAGTAAATTTTAGCAATGAAGGGAAAGCCCTTATCAGTCCACACGGAGGCGCCAGCCCTGCGACGATGCGCAACATTGCCCGATGCAAGACCCAGTCCTCCATTATTAACGTCCACAAGTTCCACCGAGGATGAGAATTTAACTGGCTGTACGCCAGCCCTACGCAGACGAAGACAGAGTGAGAAATACGTGACAGACGCTAGTCAATTGAATCTGAGATTCCAGAGACCCCAGCGTCGTGCAAGACCAAATTCCGAGGTGCTACCGAGATTTTACCCTCGGGGTGTGCCCTCATATCTCCTTGATACAGGTAAAAGAAATGACGAGAGCAGTGATAATGACTCGGACAGCAGTGGAGCACCAATATCCCAGCCACCACTTCCACCTTCGTCGTTACCACCTCATGTGGCTGAGAACAATGCTAGGTATGGTCATTGTCATCCCCCCAACAATTGTGGATAATTGTATCGTTAATTATGTCATTGAGCTGCCTGTGCTAATGGTTTATTTGTGTTGCTGGCTCATTGGGAATTTTTATTTTGCTTCAGGCGCTTTTTATCGTCAGTCACTCCATTGTTGGGGTGGGACAGTCCCTTGAAATCAAATTACTTTTTTAAATAGATTGATACGTTATATTTTTCGATTTCGGGCTACGAAAATGACCATTGATAAAATAATTGAGAAATCATGTTTTAGGAATTATAACAAATTTTTTCACATTGAAAAACCCCCAAAAGTTAATATCAAGCGAAAAAAATTGAAATTAAATTAAAACGTTTCATTATTTATTTAGAAAAAGGCAAGGTTTGAAAAATGTGAGGGACTGTCCCACTAAAATATTCATATTTCAAAACAATAATAAGATTGCAGCATGACAGATGAATAAAATAGAATGAAGTGAAATATTGAATTTATCACCTGTGACTCTTTTGACTTGACTTATTTCTAGATGCAGAAGATTCAGACCAGTCCCAGAGACGGCAATCAGCAGAGAGTCGTGAGACTTACTGATGAAAATGACAAATGGTATTGGTTCACACCACAATCAGCAGAGTTCTACCACAGCCGAATAGGAATGTGATAACCTATTGGATAAAAAATTAAGTAATTAGATGATTTTTTCTAGTAACTGACTCATAGTCAAGACAGATATCTTATTTGGCTGATGCAAGTATGAATTATCATTCCCAATTGTTGGGGATAAATGGGTATAACGTACTTACCGTGCCCCTGCGGTGTGATTTTGTCGGAAAATTATACATTGCGAAGTGTTTTTATTTTAAAGTCGATTGGAGGAACGAGTGAGGGGACTCAAACGATACTTGTGCGAGATATGGCATTTTTTAATGCCCCTGCACTTATGAAAAAGTTTTACAGAAAAATCTAGCGCTTTCTCCATGAAATTCTTCTGAATTTCTCTTGGAATTCCATGAGAATTCTATTAAAAAATTAGTTTTTTGCGCCAATTCTATGAAAAATTATGCAACTCTCCTGTGCGGTTTTTAAAATCTGAGACGAATTTTCTGTTTTTTCTTGGATCTTATTATGAGAAAAATAAAATTCTTATGGAATTCCAATAGAAATTCAATAGAATTTGCAATTAGAAAAAAGCGCAAGATTTTTCTATTGAAGTTTTTTCACGCGTGTGATAACGTGAATTTACGAAAAGCTCACATCCTTTTTTGTTTATGAATATTTTAAGTAGGGGAGAGGTTGTTTTGACGTTTTATTAGTTTATTGCAGTACAATTGCAATACCGTCTCAGTCATTCTAGCTATTTTATGGATCTCTAACAAATGAGAAATAATCTGTACAAAAAAAAATTGAAAAAGAAAGAAAAAAAAATTAGTGAATTACGTATGATTCTCATTTTTAAATGCTTTATCGGATTATCGAATGATACTCGTGTTAATAATGGTATTGGAGTGACGAATACGATAGTGAATGTATGACACTTGACCTTGTCTGTGCACTGAAATCCCATCTGCAGGTGGATGACACATAACTGCAGGAGAGTTCTAAAGGACTAACCGAATTTACCAATTCCATCGTTTTATTTATCTGCAACCATAACAATAGGTTTAATAATTACTAAAAAAAAGGTGGAGAACTAGAATGGCTTTCTTGCAGTTATATTTCGCCTGCGATTATTCGATCTTAATGAGAAAATGGTAAACGAAAAATAAGACGAGGCAGTGTTTTCCTTGTTAGACTATATGAATAGAAAATAATGGGGAATTTGGGCGAGTGTGCTAGTCTCGATGGATCCAACTTATTCATTTCAACAGAATGCAACAATTTTTTTTTTTAATGAACGTTTCAACCTTAGGAAAATTCTCTAGACGTAATGAAAGAGAAAACTGATACTAAACAGCTAGAATTCCTCTAAATATAATGAGTAGCGTTTAATGCCCACGAGATAACTGTAAATGTTTTTTTATCAAAAGAGTTACTTTTGAATTTATTATTTTGTTTTTATGTATATCTTGGCGAGCATTATTGCATAGTGGCTCAACAGCTGAGAAAATTTAGGAGATAAAAACTGAAAAAATTATTAATGAAGGAAAACAATTAAAACAAAACTTATTCTAATAATCCTAGTCATTTAAGATCAGTACAATAATTGTTCTTGTGCAATTGAATAAGGAAAATACTAGCATCGTAATGCTTCGTACGAGGAAAATGATAAACCAGAGGTGAAAATTTTTATAAATATTACAAGAGCGATATTGTTTTGTCGTTTAAATCAACGTCAAGTGGTTGATTAGGTGAAACATATACCAAAAGATGATAAAAAAAGACAGAATACATTATTAGTAAGGTAGATCTGAGATCTAGCTATTACTTTTTAATTAATTTTAGATGTCTCGACGACAAGGGCATCACGAGAACTAGGGGGAAAAATGATAAAAGAAGAAGAATGATTAATCAATTTTGTCGCGCACATCTCTTGCAATCGTTAGCTAATCAAAATCTAGTCAAAAAAAAAAATGTACCCGCACGTTAATCACATCGCAACTAATTTTTAAGTTTAATTCATAATATGATTGTCATAACGTAGAATGCCTGGTGTTTTTCATTGCCTGCCCTCACTTGCAGTGCAAACTAAATTCAATTAGTCTTCATACTGTGCCATTGAATCATAACTTATTGATAAACAGTCCGCTGATTGATATGTGGAATCGATATATTAATTTATCGCTTATTTATTAATTTTACTGTATATTTTCATTTTTTACCAGCGAGCAGAAACATAACAATTCATGTTCAAAATTTTCCGTCATGATAGTGCAGTTTTCTCACTGATAATTAATTATTTGTGGATTTATGGAAATTACTGGGAGTTGTTCGTGAAATATTTGAGTGCGAGAGGTGTCAAAAGCAAAGAAGCAAGCTACGAATCCATACGAAAGGCCAAATTAACGATATTTATTATTATCCGTACATTATTACCAATAATTAGGAATTAAACAGTATTTTTATGGAAGACAATGGGAATTACTTTGTAATTATTCGCTTCCTCTAAAGAATACTTAATACGTGCAATTTAGAGTTACTTTGAGTTTTAAAAAATGATTTTTTTTATTTAATGAATAAACAAATACTCGGTATTAAATTTTACAGTAAATTGCACTGTAGAATTAGTTTGACTGAGTGCCAGACAAATTAAATTGGCATACCGAAGTGAATGAAATCATTGATAACATCATAACGTCGAGAGAAATGTTGCATTCCGTTGACTATAAACCGCCCAAAATAAGCCACAAATTTCAAATGAAACGAATGAAAATAAATCAACACAAATAAAACAGTGAGAAATCGTCATTTAGGTTCCTGTACATATTATCATTATGTACCACGATCGAATCAATATTAATTATCACCAGAATGATTAATCATTGGTCAATAATGGATATGAGGGAGAAAATAATTGTATCTTTTCTTCGCTTTGTGATTTACATTATATGAATTTAACGAATGAAAAAAAAACCAACTATGTTATTACATGTGAAATTATAATCAAACGTTTGAATTCTCTTTGATCCGGTGATCAATATGAGAGAGTGTAAAATTCGTAATGATAAATGAAATAAGGAACCACACGTGAAACATTGTAATTATTGAGTCTGCAAATAAAGTGAACAGATTACTATTGTCTATGAATTGATGACTATGTGACAAATAATTTGATTAATTGATTATTATTATTAATGAATTATTGTTAATAATTAATTATAATAATAATATTTCTACACTTTTTCTTTCGAGACATTTTCTATTTTTTCAAGTTTTATATTTTTCGTCTCTTTTTGAATAGACTTGTCTAGCTTTTCTATGAAATTTTTTCGTACGTGTGATTGAATGTTTGCATTATTCCTTGAGCGGTGCGAACTGATTTGCGTCGGTCCGATAAAATTTTCTGGTTCATTCAATCGAGCAACATCACTTTCAAAAATTTAGTAAACCCTAATCGTCGGTTTAACTGATTTTTCGAGTTTACTCATCGCATAAAAATAAATAGATATTCCATCACGTAAACAGTTTGAATAATAAGAAATTACGGGAACACAAAAAAAAAATTAAAATGATCAATTTCATCATTCAATAGCGTCAATTTACCTGAAATAATAAATCCACAAAGTCTTTAATTTCCTTAATATTTTAATTGAACTTTGAAAAAATGTAAACAAAACACAGTTCATGAATTTCCGAGAATTATTGAAGCGCCGATGCCCAAGGGGGTGTCATCGGTTGTGGATTCTGAAGGTACGACATGACAACAGCGGATATCGACAGCATGAAGCTGCTCAGTATTTGTTTGGTGTCATCAGTCACTCGTGAATTGGCGAAGCTTATGCAGGAGCAGTAGAGAGCGACCCAGGCACACCATTTCAGTCTCATCATGAGTCCACACATGCTGAATATCATGCCGAGGATGTTCATGTAGTCTGGTGTCAAGTCATCCCCCGGCTGGGTCTGGCCACTTGCTACTGACGGTTTGTACCTTATTTCTTTGTCAGGGCGACGAGGATCTGACGAGTTCATCATCCTACAATGTCCTTTGTCATTTAAAGAACTGTTTTAGAGGTTAACTGGTGTTTTCATTGCAGGAAACTTACGTGCGGAGGTTTATGGCGATCTTCCGGGCGTTTTGAGGTTAGTCCCACCAAATGTTTTTGTTTATCACTTGAATTTGGGGGAGAAGTACGAGGTCTTGAGGAATTTATTCGTGGGGAGGAATGTAAATGGATTTTAGAGGTAATTGTGGAGGTTTCGATAATTGAATTATGGCCCTGGTGCATTAAGTAAATATATCAGTCTGTAGAGAACTAGTTGACGTGTGTCCACGAATCCCAAACGTTCTGCGCAGCCTCGTGATTTATAATGATCATTCAATAATCATTTATGGTAATTCGCTTCAACAGAATGCGACTATTTTTTTTCATGGACGTTTCAACCTTAGGAAAACTCTCTAGACGTAATGAAAGAGAAAACTGATACTAAACAGCTAGAATTCCTCTGAATATAATTAGTAGCGTTAAATGCCCACGAGATAACTGTAAATGTTTTCTTTATCAAAAGAGTTACTTTTGAATTTATTATTTTGCTTTTGCGTATATCTTGGCGTGAGTTGTTGCATAGTGTCTCAGCAGCTGAGAAAATTTAGGAGATAAAAACTGAGAAAGTTATTAATGACGGGAAACAATTAAAACAAAACTTATTCTAATAATTCTAGTCATTTAAGATCAGTACAATGATTGTTCTTGTGCAATTGAATAAGGAAAATACTAGCATCGTAATGCTTCTTACGAGGGAAATGATGAACCAGAGGTGAAAATTTTTATAAATATTACGAGAGCGATATTGTTCTGTCGTTTAAATCAACGTCAAGTGGTTGATTAGGTGAAACATATACCAAAAGATGATAAAAAAAGACAGAATACATTATTAGTAAGGTAGATCTGAGATCTAGCTATTACTTTTTAATTAATTTTAGATGCCTCGATGACAAGGGCATCACGAGAACTAGGGGGATAAATGATAAAAGAAGAAGAATGATTAATCAATCTGTTGCGCACATCTCTTGCAATGGTTAGCTAATCAAAATCTAGTAAAAAAAAATTTACCCGCACGTTAATCACATCTCAACTAATTTCTAAGTTTGATTCATAATATGATTGTCATAATGTAGAATGGCGGATGTTTTTCATTGACTGCCCTCAATTGCAGTGCCAACTAAAGTCAATTAGTCTTCATCCCGTGCCAGTGAATCGTAACTTATTGATAAACGGTCCACTGACTGATCTGTGGAATCGATATATTAATTTCACATCTTAACTAATAACGTCGTAAGCTTTGAACGCAGGACAGGAAGGGAAAAATTTTCAGATAAACTTTTGATGGGGTGATCTATACCTTTTATTATTTCTATCATTCTCCTTCAGATAATCATTAGGAAGACATTGTTTCTACTTCTTATATAGATCTTTCTATACATTGATTCCATACATATACATGAATTACCCTCGACTCGGACAACTTCACTGTTTCATCGACTAGAAGTAGTATTAAAGAAAACTATTCCGTCAATTCAATTACTTTCTCCCATGAAATTCGCGAGATTAAATTGCCCACACGGCTATAAGAAATCTCCCAATGACTCTCTCCTGTTCATCAGGCGAGAGTAATAAATAGTCATGTTACATCACTAGAATCCATTCACGTAGTTTGAGGATGAGCAGATGAATGAATTGATAATGTATCACTAAACGTAATGATTATCCTAACAATTATACAATTATTCGTTTGAAAATCAAGGTCACGGATGAAAAAAATCTATAGAAAAACGTAAACCTTTTTTCAAGAAATTCCATTGGAATTCTGTTAAAATATTCTATTTGTTTCTTTGCGCCAATTGTACAAAAAATTATCCAACTCTCATTTGTGATTCTAAATAGATATTTGTTTATTGAAAAAGGTCTGTAGATGTTGATTTTTCTATATAACTCATTCTGTTGGGAATATTTATCTAAGAATTCTCGGTCATAAATTGTTCAAATTTTTTCCCCAAGAATTTCTATTGCAAAAAGAAAAATCGATTAAATTTTAATAAAATCGTTCATAAAATTCTTCATAGAATTCTAATGGAAATTCCCCAGAATTTCTTGAGAAAAGCGCCAGCTTTTCTATTGAATTTCTTGACGTGTGCATTAATGACCTAGAATGATTTAAACTCATTGGGTTTCGGAATTAACTGGATTTCATAAAAATTCTGGGGCAATGTTTATTCCTCTCGTTCTAGAGCCATAAACTAATAAAACATCAGTTTTATCGAATTACTGAACATCAATCAATAAAAATAGGAAGATTTATTCACTTCTTCATGCCACAGCTCAAGGAATAATAAAATCATTCAATTTTCGCCTTTACATTTGTGCTATTGAAAATTAAAAAAATAGAATTTCGTATGCTCGACTAATTCTGAACTACTCTGTACATCAATGAAGTCTAAATTATTACATATTTATTAATTCTAAATTCTCTCCTGTTGCATATTCGCCCCAATTGCTTCAAACTCCTTCATTTTGCAGTCATTCACGCAGGAAAAGATTTCCTAGAAAAACCTAGCGAATTTGATAGAAAATTCCATTAGTGTTCACTATTGTTTTTTGAATAAGAATATTAATAGGAATATTTTTATAGGGATTCCTCGACATGAATTTCTCAGTTTTTTCTACTCCATTTTTCCTCTTTTTTAAACAAGAAAATTAAATTTAAGGCTTCGAAAATATCTCAGTACAATAGATTGTCCAGAAAAATCGAATTCTATCAATTTTTTTTCTATAGAATATTTTCCATTTAAAAAAACGTGCAGATAAGCTGCGCAATATTTTAATAGAATCGACCAAAAACTAATAGAAAGAATTTTCTAACGAATTCGCTGGATTTTCCACGAAATTTCTTCGTACGTGTTTTCATATTGCCAAGTGGTCACCCATCAACTGACCAAAATTATGAATAAATCTTGAATAATTTATTTCCCCTCCTAAATAATTATTTTTCGTGTGTAAATCAGCAAAAAATATGGAAAAAACTTTAGTGATTCAGTCCTTGACGTAACGCCTAAATACTCTGTACAAACGTTTTCCTGCAAAATACAACATTTGTTCCCTCCATTGCGATGAAAAATCAGGACATAGAAAAAATCAGATGATCTCCTAAATTAACTCTAATATCACTAATTCAATGGCCTATTTCACCCATTTCAATTGAAATTTGAAAAGTCTGTCTTCAGTTTAATAGACGGAGTCGCTGTTTTGTTGATTGTTTTCAATGTATCCGGATGTTTATTGTGCCGTTGTGCCTGTTGATGGCTCAAACGCACAGCATTCTCCAATTTAGTCTTCAGTTCCGTTGATTGTGACATCAGTGTTTTGAATTCTTGTGGATATTTCGGACCTATTTTACTCAACCACTGGAAACTCTGCTGATGAAGTGTAACTTGATACTTGCTTCCTCGCTGCAGTTTATTTTCATCCAGTAGATAATTTATTAATATCGGAACTAGTAGAGTCAGCATTTGTATCCCTGGAAGGGAATTATAAACATTAGAAACGTCATTTAAACATGATTCCTCTTAAACTAGTCGAATTGAGCTCCAAAATTACGAAAATTGATTCATTCCATTTTATTAATTTACTAAGCGGCTTCGGGAGTGAACAAAAAATACTGAAATACGTGAAAAACTTTGCGCCATGAATTCTCAGCCCAAAGGGGATGGAAAAATCTGAAGGATAGCTTAAAAAATTCGTTCTTTTCTGTGAACTGAATGAAACGAGTTGAGGGTGATTGGAAGAGGAAAAATAATTTTTTTTAATGTTTAAAAATGCGAGGTGGTTGATACGTGTGGGCGCCGCCATTTGCTCTGATGCCCTCTCCCTCTACCGCAAGGGGGACTAAAGATGGCGGTGTCCCCCTCGTATTTTCAAATATTTCTTCATTAATTTTTAAACCCTGTTTTCATGCACCTAATGATGAAATTTTGCTACAATACTATCCATAAACAGTAATAATATCAGAAAAAACGTCCTGTAATCAGACATCGGCATAATCGAAATTTTGAATTGCAGTTAAATTTGGAATAAGTCAATTGTTAATATAACTCGTCAATTTTTTTATTTTAAAAATAACCATCAATTTAAATTTTCAAATTCGAATTATTTTATCAACCAATAATTGAGAAATTAAATTACCAGTAATATTATTTTTCAAATTTCA
The DNA here is from genome assembly GCF_001412515.2 of Diachasma alloeum. Classification (NCBI taxonomy): domain Eukaryota; kingdom Metazoa; phylum Arthropoda; class Insecta; order Hymenoptera; family Braconidae; genus Diachasma; species Diachasma alloeum. The sequence continues at coordinate 378,595 of NW_021681032.1, forward strand.
ATTACGATAAATAAATTTGAATTACTGTAAACTGCAACTTCTCATAATATTACTAAAAGTACTGATTGACGCCGATCTATGCCCGTAATAATTCACAAAAAAAATTCATCCTATAAAATTCAGAATCCAAATCAAGCCAATATAATCTTCAAAATACCTTGCATCAAATCTCCTACTCAGCATGAAACCAACGCCAAAAAAATTAATACAACCACCACCGAAAAAGCCCCCAAAACAGAAACTTACGATTTCCGGGTTCAGCGAGAGCGATCAGAGCCTCAATAGTCCCAACGCACTCGAGCGTGTACGACAGCTCGACCTCCCCCTCGACCACCTGACTCCTGTCGCTGTACAAATACTCAACAATTCTGGGTGCCAGTGCATGAATGTACGGCGTACTGATGCTCTTCTCAGGGTACAAAAAAATCGTCTTCAGTGTCTGCACGCACTTGAGTTTGACAACTGTATTATTGGACTGCATGGCCTGCCTGAAGTGATTGATGCATGGAAACAGTAGATTAGGCGCACTGACGACCTCCGGCACAGCATGAAGAACGAAGACCCCGATCCCCAGCATCATGGTGACCTCGTCCATCTTGCCCCCGTCGTCCCCAGTCTTGGCAAGATCGACGATCTTAGCAAGTGCACTCTGAAGAAGACTGGTGTACTGCTCTCGACACCTCTCATCCCTCGCGTATTTATCAGTGATGAGGCACTTGAGGCAGTGCAGAGCAGCGTGAATCGACACATCAGTCGTGACTCTAGCATTCTGATTGTCAGCGCGCACCCCGATTTCGTGAATGACCCCAGTGGTGAGGTACAGCAGGGTCGGTAGAATGGAAAGGGCGCCCTGAGGTGCGCAGAGACTGGGCAGTGACTCCATGACACTCAGCGCCGAGGCAATGAGCTTGCCACTCTCTTCAGTGAGGAGAAATCCCCTCTGCGAGAGGATCGCAGTGGCGCCATCAGGATTGGGGTTCAACGCGGGTATCTGTCTCACTAAGAGACACAAGCACACCTCGACAATGGCAAAGACGAGGGACTCCCCTGGCACGAGCTCCCCATCGCCCCCTTCGCCAAGAAGATCCAATTCAGCAGTGTCTTTACTCTCCTGATTAGCAGGCACCATCTCCTTGAGTTTCTTCTTCTTCCTCTCGTTCAGGCACTCCTGGGTCGCCTTCATCACCTGCTTCAATACCTCCATGGACATCCTCTGGATGACGAAGCTCTCCCTCGTGAGGATCAACCTGTGGAGAACATTACAGAGCTCGATGCAGAGGGTCGAGTCCCTCGTGAAGACCTCTCTCGTCCAAGAAGAGTCCAATAGCGTGTACAGTGCGTTCAGACAGGTCTCGATGTTCTGGCTTGACTCCGATGATCTTGGGCTGCACAGAGCCTCCATGCAGATCCCAAACAGCAGGTGGAAACGTTCGATGTTGAAGTCGGATTTGGTGTTGTCGGAGTTGTTGTTGACGCCAGTGATGCCCCTGTTGTTGTTGGGTGTTGAAGCCTGGCTGACATCAGTGGTGTCATCGACGTTGAAGCCTCTGGCGTTGAGCCACAATGTGGCTGCGTGGAGGATCGGCGCCCAGGACTTGGCGTAATAAGGTCTCGCTGACTCCATGGTATCAGTCGTGTAGAAGGCGCCTCCATCGTGAGGCAATTGACTTGAGAATTCAGGAGGCAGTGACAGCAAGGCGTGATCCCTGAGGGCTGCCAGCCAGTGTTGACTCAGGCTCAAAAGCTCCGGTTGAACGAGGCTCAGCAGACTCTCGTTCTGCGACTCAAACTGCCCGAAGAGATCGTCCGACTCGGTTAAATTGGAGTTTCTGTTTTTCTCCAAAGTACTCGGAGCTGTTCCCTCGTTGATCATGGCGACGACGTAGACCTCTGCCCACGCCTTGAGGATGGCGAGTCTCTCGAGGGTCGAGAGGCTCTCGTTGTACAGTTGGGGACGAGTGTTTCCCTCTCGCAATTTCTCCAATGAAGACACCAGCAACTGATGAACCCTTCGGAGATCGTTGAGGTCTCGTGCAACCCCACTGCCGATCCAGGCGCTGCAGGCCTCGCAGGCAGCTGCGGTCACGTGTGACGCTGTGTCCGCTGAGAAGGCCGGCCTCAAGGCGGCTCCCACCTGCGCTTGGAACTGCTCCAGCAGCAGGTGCCCTGGGAACTCGGGCTCGGGGACTTTGGCGAACTTCTCGATGATGTCTTGGAGGGTCTGAAGCCCCTCCAAACGCAGGGGATCGCAGTCACTGGTCGCAGCTATGAACGCCATTCTCACTAGATCAGACAGATGAAGGACGAGGTAATCCCCTCGTCCCTTGATCTGCTGGAGCTCCTTGGCGACGGCCAGATCGAAGTGCGCTTGTTTATTGTTCATGCAAGTCGCGATTATTCGTCTTATGCACTGAGCAGCGAAGACCCTTGTCGGCCATCTCGGCGAGACACTTGGCCGTTGTTTAGACTCGTCAGCATGGAATTCGGCTTGATCATCGTCACCCTCGGCATCCGCTGAGTCGTTGTCCCCAGCGGAGTCCTCTGTGGCCACAGCAGCAGCTTCGTCAGGTGTGCTGGACTCGGAAGCAACAGTGAGAACGTCTTTGCAGAGGGACAACCACTGGGACAAATTGTCAGCAGCTAGCATCTGCAGCATGCTTGTCAACGTGTCATGAATATCTTTGATCAGTGCACTATCGGTTTCTGTGTCAAGCATGCTGAAGAGGACCCCGGGGAGGCCGGTCTCGGTGATGGTCAGACCCTCCACCATGTTGGTGTCCCTGCTCTCATTAGCAAGACTCATAGCGTGCTCGCATACCTCCTTGGCTTCTCGTTGCGCCAGTTGTCTGAGGCATGATATCGCCGCCTTTCTCAGCAACAAGTGATTGCTGGATAGTGTACGGCAGAGGTTTGGCACGAGAGAAGACAGATTGACGTGACGGGGTGCGAAGAGGTGGAGTTGCTGGAGGCAACCGGTGGCCTCCGCCTGGACGAGGGGATCCTGGTGGTCCTGCATTATTGCACAAGCGCAGAGGAATGAGGAGCGGGCCATGCAGATGGAGGACGTGTTGCCCTGGAGTTCTGGGCCTATTGTTGTGATCAACGCCGAGAGGACCTTTCCTATGCACTGGTGGACGTCTATGTAAGAGTGGGGGACGTTCAGCAGGAGAGTTAGGATGAGGGAGAGGGTGGGCTCGACGTAGCCACGGAACATGGGGCCCCCTGAGTCGGCTATCAGGGCGAGGGCGTGCAGCGCCCAGACTTGAACCACTGGGGATGAGTTGTCTTGGGCGAGGGCCAGGAGAATGCTGACGCTTGTGTTGAGGTGCTGGCTGGAGCCCATACCACCCACGTATCTGTGGAGGCAGCCCAGGGCCAGCGAGTGACCGGTTCTGCTGGCCACGTCGCGGGCCGATTTCAAACGATCGAAACTCGTCTGCGCCAGTTCGGCTGTGAACTTTGGGTCAGAGATCACTTGGGCCAGTCTACCCACTGCCTCGCCGGCTGCCCAGCGGAGGATCGAGTTGCCGCTTATCAGTGTGCTTATTATCAGATTTGTCGCCAACTTCTTCACGTCCTCCTGACCGAAGCCCGTTTTAGCCTCGTTCAGACCTTTCAGGCCACTCAGGACCGCTGTGAAGACGTTCATTTGAATCGCCTCTTGACGACCCGATTTCGCGTGCTTTATGCATTCGCCGAAGTGGTCCAGCATCTGGAGACGGTGTTTGTTGGCCACGCGGGGGAATATTTGGCCGAAGAGGGAGACCGAGAGGTCGATCACGGCGACGCCGAGGGGGAGGGGACCCGGGATTATCTCGTCTGAGGGGACCGGCCGGTAGAGACAGCAGGCGTTGTGCTCCAGGGCACCTGAACCTGCTGCACTGTTTGGTTGCAACTGGAATGAGAAAAGTCGGCGGTGTTTAGGGGGTGACGAGAGCCTCGGCGGGGGGATCGGTTTCCGGAGATGGGGTTTTGAAGGGCTTGAGGGGATTTCCAGTTGACTGCGTTGCTGGGAGTCTAGGGGCGGTGGAAGTGAACTTCATCGATTTGGCGAACTGGAAGTTGAGGGTGAAGGGGAGGAATTGGGGGGAGGGGAGGAAGCCTCCCACGATTTTTCTTCGTTAAGGTGATTTTCAACAGCTGGGGGGGAACATTAGGAATTGGCAAGCCCAATTTAACACTGGATTGCCAAACATTTTGGAATGAGTGTATTATGGATTTTTTAATTTATTCTTTTGATCTAGTTTTCTTTTTTTTTTGGCTCTTGGGTTCAGAATTGATTGTTTCATTTGTTCCTTGTAGGGAATCGTTTGTTCGTCGTTTGTTTGTCCTGAAAACACTATTATTATCCTGAATAATTGCAAGAATTTTATTCATTTTTCAATTGATTGATAATCAATTGAGAGAAAATAGTCAAACATTGCAATTATTCGAGATGATAGCAGTGTTTTCAGAATGAACAAACGATTCCTTACAACGAACAAATATTTTTTTATTGCCCCCTTTTTTTTATTCAACCTTTCTCACGAGGGTGACAATTAAAAAATTGATTGTTTCATTTGTTCCTTGCAAGGAATTGTTTGTTCGTCGTTTGTTCGTCCTGAAAACACTGCTATTAATCAGAATCATTGCCTCCAGTTATCCATAAAAAGTCATAATATTCAAAAATTGCAATTTTTAAAATTATTTTAGTCTCCGTTTTACTCGAAAAATTATTTCTCTAAATCCATAATGAATCAATCAATTATCAAAGTATTTCCAAAAATTGATTTCACGACAAAAACATGCAATTTGCCCTCAATCTATGAGAAAATTAATTCCCACTCGATTTGACGTCATTCCACCTCCCGAAAACGACGAATCGCCTCGAAATATACATTCAAATATTTCATAGTATAATTTTAGATCAACGAGATATTGAACTCACGTGTTCGACGTCTGATCTTCGACATGGTTCCATCTTAGCATGAAAACAACAAAAATGTCAAAATACGTAAACTGTCAAACAAGTTTAAAAATAGGCTTCCATTCGGAAGCAAAAATCCTCTGACTCAGCCACAATGAAGCACAGATAAATTTCATTAAAAAATCTAGCGAGTTCTGTATAAAATTCTATTGCATTTCTATTGAATTAAAATTTCGCTTTTATTTAATTAAAATTTAATCAATAATTTTTCTATTGAACTTCGATCAATTAAAAATCTATCAGTTTTAGCTTTACTGCGCGTTTTTTATGAACATGATTTTTCATTAAAAAAATCAAGCGAAAAAACTTGAAAAAATTGAGTCCAAGAATTTCTATTAATTTTTTTTTCTGTAGAATATTCTCCATTGAACATTTAGATAAAAAAAATCTCAATAGAAATTCCTATCCAATTTTCTTGGAAAATTGCTATCCAACTTTCTACTGAAATTTTTTTTACCCACGTAAGAATGACAATCATTACCTGATCCTCGATAGTCCGATGTTCGGTTTCCTGCAGCCAAGTCCCCAAAATAACCGAATCATTGGCATGACACACAATCCTCAATAGCGAAGTGGTGGTATTCCCGGGATTCTCCGTCAGTGTGAACTCCGAGACAAGCATCCTCAGTAGATGCGTGTAAGACCCCTCGAAAGTTTGTGGAGGAAGTAATAAAAGTGTCTCGTACAATCTGAGCCTGACCATGGCTGTGGGAGCTTTCAGCTGTTGTCCATAATTCTTGAGAACAGGAGATAAATTAGTGAGCATTGCCAGAGCGGACTCGATGGGTGTGAGGAGTCTCCTGGTGATGTCGTCATTGAGTAGTTCAGGGCAGTGGAGGAGGAAGCTGTGCATAGCTGAGAGAGCCCCAGCCCTGCCCTCGAGAGTGACCTGCCAGGTGAAGGCGTCCCCCCTGGCCTTTTCGCTCTCCAACTCCTTGGTGGACCTGGGGAATGAGTTCCTCCAGAGGAGGAGCATCCTGGGAAGGAGGCCCTTGACCACAGCAGTCCCCAGAGTCATGATGGCCCCAATGAGGAGCCAGCCAGCATGAGTTCTATTCAAAGAGAGCCTGCTGTTCTGGCTGGCACTCCTCAGCAGCTCCTCAGCAGTATTAAAAATGATCTTGCCCTTGGTGTGAGGCACCCCCAGAGGTGAGAGCCTCACACTCCCCAGAACAGCAGCCAACGCCCCACTGTAGCCAGCAATAGCCTCCGGTGAGCTCCGCATATTCTCGATCCCCTCGACACAGCGATCGATCAGAGGAGTGATCTGACTGGGCACAGCAACGCAGATGCACCTGAGGCACCAGGCAGCAGCCAGCCTCGCTGCCTGACAAGGATGAACGAGAACCGCCAGAGTCGTGTCAATCAAGTTCAACGAAGGCTCCACCAGGAGATTCGAGGCAGTGGTCCCCAGGCCCAGCACCAAATTCCCCATCTCCTGGAGTGCGCACACTAGCAAGTGCTGGCTGAAGAGAGTCTCCTGATTGCAGTCCTTGGCATTCTCAGGATTGAAGTCAATGGAGTTCATCTGCTTGAGAATGACGTGAGCTGTCTCCTTGCAGGCGGCTGCCTGTGCCCCCTCCCCCAGGAGCTTCCCGATGGTCCCTCGAAGGATGAAATTTATGCACTTTCGGGAGTAAACTGCGTCGACGTGAGAACTCGCGGCCTTGGGGTTGGCAACGAGGTCCAGGACGTGTGCCACAATTGGCCCGATGTTTCTCTCCAGCCACACACCCCCCAGGATCTGCACGAATACGACGTAAGCGTGGGTGACACCGACTCTCACCTCTCTATTCACCCCCGAGCTGCCCTTGATTATCTCGCCAGTCCCCTTGAGAAATCCCACACCACCCCGCAGGAAGCCAGACATGAGAATATTCAATACTTCGTCCAGGGATATTGGTTTCATCGATTTACTCTGGGCCCCCATGTTCTTCCCCTTTGGCGGTGGTAATTGAGTCATTGCCACTAGGGTTCCCAGTAATTTGGCCACTGCACATCGCACCTCGTAGTTGGAGCCCTCGAATGCTCTGAAGCACAGAGTCGCCATGCTCTCGATCTCACTCGTGTAGAGGAAGGGCGCGTGATTCAGCATCTCCAGCAGGCATTTGGCAGCTGCACATCTCACAGCCATCACTCTGTCTGTCAGCGATTGCTTCGACACTTTGTAGATCTCTTTGTGAACATTCGTTATTGCCGTTCCCATTCCTGCACAGACCTTCTCCAATGTGTGCATTATCTCAATTCTCGACTGGGACTCAGCTGAGCGCAGGGATTTTATCAGGATCTGAACAGTCTCCTCGTAGGATCTTCCCATCATTCTCCCCAGCTTCTCGTACATGGCACCAACACAGCAGATCGCTGCCAATCTCGTGGGGAGAAAGCTCGGGGAGTCGTCCTTGTTCTTCAGGATGTCGTTGCACTTGTTGACTGTGTCGAAGAGGAGGAAGGTGTCGCCGACGCTGAAGAGGGTGGCCAGGCATCTCGCTATCAGTCTTCGAGTTGGGGGTCCTGGGGCGCCCTGCATGTGGCGCGTCAACTGCTCCACCAGCTTCTGCTGGCAGCCCTTTATGTCGTTCTTCTGCGCTGCCACCAGGACCTTGTCCAGGAAACGCAGCCACTCGAAGACGAATACTGGACGCTTCGCCTCCGGAATCTGGTCCAGGGCGGCCTCGTTCAGGGTCAGACTGTGACTCAGCTCCATCATCCTCGTGGGGTGGGTTCGATGGTGATCGGTTACTGGGGGGTCATCTCTCGGGGGTGGGAGGGAGATCAGTGCAGCGGAGGGTGAGGATTCGTGTCAGGTGAGGGGGCTAGCCATCAAGGCCAGGGGTCTGTTGGGGGAGGGGTTTTTTTATGATTCACGAGGTGATGATCGTTTCACTGCGGTTAGGGGAGTCGCGGGGCGGTTATCACGCACTCGGGGAGGTTAGAACACTCCGGGATTATTGGGCTCAATGTCGAGAAATGGGGAATGTCAGGTTTCGAGCACTTTGCGGGTATGCTGGCGACGTTTTACTGGTGCAGTGTTTGTTTCCCTCGGTCTTTTTTTAGTTTGGCATTTTGGAGATGGCAGGCGACGCGAGTGCCCTCTCTGGGGGGGGGGTCGGCGGTCGGTAAAACAGTCGCGGGCAGTCGGGGGCTTATGAAGTTCTGGAAATTTTTTGGAGGGAAATGGTGCAGGCAGTTTTTCGGGGGTTTCGGGGTGAATTTTTTGGCTGGAGACGTGGGGGTGGGTTGCAGTAATGGGGTTTAGTAGTTTTCGTGGGGAAGTATTGGGTTTTGCAGCTGGAGAATGAATTAATGTCGTGGTGAATATTTTGTGTGCCGAGACGGTGGCAAGTAGGGGAATTGGGCTGTTCGATTGTGATTCTTTCCTTTTTGAATTGTTAGGAAAATTGATGTTATGATCGTTAGAAAATAAGCTGAGGAAGTGGAAGTTTTTTTACGGCGAATGGAGAAGGTTGGAATCATTTCGGAATAAGGTAGGAATTTTATGTTCAGAAATATTTTTTTTTGTTCTTTTATGTTCAGAAATCTATTGTTTTTTTTCGACGGAATGGGATTTTCTTGATTGAATTGGCGAAGACTAGTGGAATTTCTTTTAAAAAAATGAAATTCAGAATTTGTCTCTTTCATCACAGTTTTCAACAATTTTAATCATCATCAGTGTCACTTCAGTTACATGATAAACTAGATTATCGTCTCAATAAATACAATCGTAAAAAAAATCTCTCAATCGAATAAATAATCGAAAGAAATCGTCTTAAATGAATTAAATGCCTACTACAACTACTCCAGACGAGGAGATCACTATCGTTTAGATACAATTTTACAACTACATTACTCGAGCCTTCCACCTATTTACAGTGCGATCATTATCCTACATAGCAAGAATTATGTAAAAAATTCATTTACAGAGTATCGTAGATTGAAACTGGAGGTTTTCTCTCTAGACTGTATAATTGGGATTTCAATTGGAATTGACGGGGAGAAGAGAAGAATTTCGTATGATACAATAGGCCAGCAGTTGGATATTTCAAAAAATGAACGAATAAATGCATTCCACAGGGAATTGATTCTGTCAGGCCATAGGGACAGGCGATACAACCGACTAAGGCCTCAATGTTATTTTCTCATCTCTCCATTCTCAAAAGATCGTGGTCCCATGGCTAAATATATCCTCCATTCTCTGTTTCATTTATTGTACAATTTGTTAAAATATTTAAATATCACGTGCGAAAAAATTTCATGGAAAAACAGCGAGTTTGTTAAAAAATTCTATTGCATTTGGGTTCTGTTGAAGAATTCTGCAGCTTCGCTGCAAGTTTTTTAAATAGAAAATATCCAATTGAAACTTTTCTGGAAAAAACGTAGAATTTTACGTTTAACTTAATTTGAATTTCATTTAGAATTCGTCGGTGTTAATTTTCCTAGTTTTTTCCACTCAATTTTTCTTCTCTTGTCATTAAAAAAATCAAATAAAAGAACATCACAGAATAAATTTATAGACATCGAATTCTGTTGATTTTTTTCAACAAATCTTTTTCGCACGTGATTAAATAAAACATTAGACACTGCTCTCGCCCCTGCCAACAAGGGTGATAGGATAGACGTATTTCTTTCTCTTGGCGTTGAAAAAAGGCGATGTGTGTTGAGCATGACCAGGTGTTGGTGATAGACCACGAAGTAATGGAAGTGAGGCATCACCGGATATGCCAGTACTGGCGTCGAAACGTTTTTTCCACTCGGCGCCGAGATCGGTTGCTGGGGCCATTAGTCTTTTGCACTCTGGTGAACTTCTGACACTCAGAAAAACATCATTGTTGTCATGGGCGCCTCTTTTTTTCTCGTAATAATCGAGGCTCGATGCCAATCTCTCCGTCTCGGGGTAGGGAAAATCAATCTGGACTCGATGGGATGTCTGAGTTATCCTGATGGAGTGTGATGAGGACGGGGTGGAGGTCTCTGATTGATCGTCTCGACAGCAGGCCGCTGTACACACATTGTGCTCCCTGATAGAAACATATGTGAATGGGAAGTAGTTTGTGAGAGAGTAAATTAGTTTTACGGGCGAGAGGGAAAGGAGAAAAACAAGTTTTTCTAATAAATACTCTTAGAGATGGGGAAAATCCAGCACTTGATCTAAGAAGTTCTAGTGAATTCTTATTGAAGCTCTGATAGAATTCTATGAAAAAATTATTTTTGGTTTTTGCACCAATTCTATCGAAAATTATCAATGTCAATGAATATTTTTTTATTGAAAAAAGCCTAGAGATGGTGGTTTTTCTACAGGAATTCTCGGGCAGAACAATTTTTAAAAATTGAAAATTTTATTCAATTCTGTTGAAACTTCTGTTCAATTCATTAGGAAAACTTAAAATCCATTGACTTTTCTGAATTAAATATCTCTGTTAAATAATTTGCAGTAGAAATCGGCAAAAAAAACGATTAGAATTCCCTTCTATCAAATCAAAAAATTTCCTCGAGACTATTCTAATAGTTTCACCTAATAATTCTCATATTTAAATTTCTCATTAGGCCGTTCCCAGGAATTTTAACTGCAAAAATAAATTAAACTACTAAATTATTTTCTTTTGTCTGGTTCGGTTGAACTGACGTCCAGAAAAAAAAATTTAGAACATAATAACAGACAAAGTTTCTTAAGCAGTGTGTTATGAGGGGTTGATTTTTATTGATAGCTAATGTTTTTTTTTTTTTTTGAAAACAGATGGAGAAGAATAAATTGCTAGCAGAAAGAAAATACTTTAGTAGTTTACTTTATTTTTAAATTAAAAATTGCTGTGAACTGCGAAATGGCCTGGAGAAGTCTGAGAAATGTAAATGTCAATACAGGCGGTTGGAAAAGTAATTCAGTTGTAGCTAATAATTCTCGTAAACAACAAACCTCCTCAGAATAACAGAATCCCGTCTCCGCGGTACAGGCGGTAGTGGTTGTCCTCTATTGCTCCTCGCAGTCTCGAAACTAGCTTCACTATTCCCACTACTGCTATTGCTACCCCCATGATTATCATCCCTGAAACTACAATTCTTAACAGTCAGCATGGCAAAGTGCAAATTACTCTTGAAATCGTCAGCAGCTGTCGACAGATTCCCGGGTATTTTCGGTGTTCTTCGGATGGGTCTCGTCACAGGAAGTGGTGACGGTGGATTGCTCGCCTCGGACATTGTCTCGGGGGTTGCCAGGGGGGCTATCCGCTGCGTGTACTCCCAGTTGAGGGGGTGATTGAACCTGAACACCACAATCGACAGCGTCAATAATAATCCTCGCGAAATTATTTTACAATCAAACATAAATCGAAGAAGCAGAAGACATTCGTGATGATGAGTAATGAAAGATGAATGTGATTTGGTGGAACAACGTAAATATCGTCTTAAGCTTTGCGATTGAAGCACCTAGCTATTAGTACTAAAAATACAACGAGCACACAGTCATCATTTCTTCGTGTTCTTTTTCAATTATCTCAATTTCTTCGATTATTTTCCTGGTTTTGGGTGTTTTGCAGGGCGTCCGCCTAAAATTCCTTGAAAACAATTTTTCTTTTTTTCAAATCCTGGCAAACAATGTTGGGCTTTCAAAACAAACATTTTAAGCTATGATTTAATTCATTTGACGCATGATATTCAGAGATATCCCTGGAATTCTGCTTTTCAAAAAATACAAAGTTTTTGCAAATGTTCAAAATCAAAATTACGATTACTGCTGTTGCCTTCATCTTCGAACTCGTCATTCAATCAATTCAGAATATTTTTTTAGTTATCTTGGAACCGGTTTTCAAAAAATTCGAAAATTGAACAAACTTATCGATTAATTGTATTTTATGCCACTCATGCCTGAAACCGGCTGGATTACACACTCGACGCTTCGCGTCTCGTGTCTAATTCAGCCGGTTTCAGGCTTCGTGACATAAAATTTTGTTCAGTACTTGTTGGGAAATTTCGTCCTTAACGTGTGTGGTTACATCACTCGCCTTCGGCTCATGCTGTAAACCCCACACACGTTAAAGACGAAATTGCCCCACACGTGCTGAAATATACTATTAATCAACAGTTCCTACATTTGAAGAAAAACATTCAATTCAATCCATTCATTAAATTCCAAAAATCAAAAAATTAAATTTGAAGGATTACGAAGCTTCCCTTTCGGAGCAAAAAAACGAAAAAATATTTATCTCGAAATATTTTTTTTCCAGGGGGTTTTATCGAAGGAATTTCGTACCGCAATCACCCACTTTTCGTAGTTTTTTTCTTCAAAAATTATTCTCTTACAATTTGTTCTCGTCGTGCCTCGGGGTAGTTAATTCACTGGCAATACTGACGTACTCCCAGGGTATCCCGTGGGAGTCAACACTCAATTCACGTCCAGCCTGGGGTATATCAGTGGGGCTCTGGAGGGAAGTGAAGCTCGTCTCGAGACATAGTCTGTGGGGTGGTGTACCCACTGTTAATGAACATGTTTTTCCGGGGCTCTGTGGTGACAAGAGGGCACGCATCTCCTGCTCGAGCTCCAACTCCTGGATCTCGAGGGGCTCGCGCACCTCTGACGCCTCGGCCGACGATGTCTGACCTGATGCCACTCGCTGCGGCTTCGTTGGCCCCAGGGTTGTTACAACCTGATCGTCAGGACGTCGTCCAGTGGGTCAGTTAGTACTTTCTCTTTTTCGGATTTTCGGTTTTTTTTTTTTCGATTTACACAACTGTGCGCTTCTCTCTAATCACACTTCTAGGTAGGCATTCAATTCTCGGTTGGATTTATCTTTAGGCTACTTCACCGAGTATTTATCATGCATTTCAAACCCCTGGACACTCTCTTTTCAGATTCAATTTGTTTTATTTTGGGTTTTATATTGAGCTCGTGGTGAAATTTCATGAAAAAAACGCGTGCTTTCTTTGAGAAATTTTATTAAAAATTCTAGAAAGATAGTTGATGGGGAAAATCAATAGATGTTGATTAACGGGCGCGAATTTTACTATTTTTTTTTGTGAATTTTGTAACGAAAAACGGAAAAAATTATTCATGTGGGAAAATCACGTTCTATTGATTGTTTTTTCTATTAAAAATTATGATCTTTTTTGTTTTTTATAGATTTATATCAGTTTTGTAGATTTATATTGATTTTTTTGCACCAAAAAAAATATTAAAAAATTAAAATCTATTAAAAAATCAGAAAAGATTATAATTTTTAATAGAAATTGGGTCAAAAAATAGTTTTTTCGATAGAATTTCAACTGATTTTATCAGAGAAAGCACTGGTTTTTCTATCAATTTCTTCATTTTATTTATTTAATTATGATTTTCCTGTGTTTAAAGGACGAATGGGGATGCACGTGCAATGAACAGTCTCTACATGCTTCGAATGACTCGACACGAGTAACTACTGATTGTGAGTGAGAGTATTTATTTATTCACTTTTATCCAATATTTTTTAATCGACGATATTAAGAGCATCATGTCGCGACAACCGATTCGTAACTCGGGAATTTAGAATTTCATTGCTAATTCCCCGATTGCTTTTCTTCATTAATTATCTGAAGGAGCTCGATTGAAGTTGTCAGTGAAAGTAGGTGTGAGAGTACCTCCACCCAGTCCACATTTGATGCGTCATCTACTCATGCGAATGTGTGAACTGACTATCGAAACAATTATTTAAGGGGTAAAATGGACTGTTTTCAATCTGCAATAGCTCGCGATCCGCGCGGTGAAATTGGAAGAGGTTTCTTTCATTTTGAAGGGAATTTTCTGGGCTTTAAAATGAGCGCTGATGCGGCCAAATCGCGTCCCTAGATCCGGAGATATTGATGTTTAAACGAAATCCATTTCAGTAGCGAAGCGATAAAACGGTTCTAGTCGATTTTAACTTTGGCCAGTTTTCAAGGAATATCTCGGAATTTATCTCCCCCCCATCAAAAAATTTATTAAAAAGAATATATAATATGGGCCAATTCCATACATTTTTCAAATTTATAAAGAATATATAAAAAATATTTATAAAACATATATTTCATTTTTTTTATATAAATTGGGCCAATTTAATATATTTTTCAAAATATAAATTTTTCCGTGTGGGCCCTTAGATTTCGAAGATATTTCTCGAAAACGGTTTAGCAGTTTCACTACTGATTTTACATCCCCTCAGATTGAAAACTGAACCAAACCAAATGGATAAATTTTAATGTTTCATGAAGTTTTATTTGAATGATGATGAAAATGCTAGACACTTAATGTTTATCATTCAACTTGCCCTCGGAAGTTCCAAAACATTAAAATTTTCGCTCAAGGCCAGTGAAATAAGGTCGATGATTCAAGTTCTGGGGATTTTATCAGCTCAAAATGATTGATATCACTGGCTCGAAGTTGAACGTATCAGGACCTTAATCAGTGGCCTCGAGGGGTTGATATAATATGGGCCAATTCCATACATTTTTCAAATTTATAAAGAATATATAAAAAATATTTATAAAACATATTTCATTTTTTTTATATAAATTGGGCCAATTTAATATATTTTTCAAAATATAAATTTTTCCCTGTGGGCCCTTAGATTTCGAAGATATTTCTCGAAAACGGTTTAGCAGTTTCACTACTGATTTTACATCCCCTCAGATTGAAAACTGAACCAAACCAAATGGATAAATTTTAATGTTTCATGAAGTTTTATTTGAATGATGATGAAAATGCTAGACACTTAATGTTTATCATTCAACTTGCCCTCGGAAGTTCCAAAACATTAAAATTTTCGCTCAAGGCCAGTGAAATAAGGTCGATGATTCAAGTTCTGGGGATTTTATCAGCTCAAAATGATTGATATCACTGGCTCGAAGTTGAACGTATCAGGACCTTAATCAGTGGCCTCGAGGGGTTGATATAATATGGGCCAATTCCATACATTTTTCAAATTTATAAAGAATATATAAAAAATATTTATAAAACATATTTCATTTTTTTTATATAAATTGGGCCAATTTAATATATTTTTCAAAATATAAATTTTTCCCTGTGGGCCCTTAGATTTCGAAGATATTTCTCGAAAACGGTTTAGCAGTTTCACTACTGATTTTACATCCCCTCAGATTGAAAACTGAACCAAACCAAATGGATAAATTTTAATGTTTCATGAAGTTTTATTTGAATGATGATGAAAATGCTAGACACTTAATGTTTATCATTCAACTTGCCCTCGGAAGTTCCAAAACATTAAAATTTTCGCTCAAGGCCAGTGAAATAAGGTCGATGATTCAAGTTCTGGGGATTTTATCAGCTCAAAATGATTGATATCACTGGCTCGAAGTTGAACGTATCAGGACCTTAATCAGTGGCCTCGAGGGGTTGACGGTTGGAGATACCTGGTATCGTGGCAGGAAGAGGGTGTGGTGGCATAGACGTCGGCGTCACGGTCACGTGGTGATTGTTGCTGAAGTGGAATAGAACGATCGTCGTACCTCCTGGCTGTACACCGCTCGTCGTCAGTCGTCACTCTGGTTGTTCCAATCTCAGTAAAATGTTCTCTGTCCGCTGACACCTAATCCACACCACACACCCTCAGCCACTGATAATTAGCCCTCATTCATTCAAATTATTTTTCCTCTATCGAGACTCAATTGTCGGGAATTCTGAGTTTAACTGCACGTACGAAAAAATTTTACTGAATAACTCGCCGATTTCGGTAGATTTTTTAGTGAATTTTCTGGTAATTTTTGGATGATTCTATTGAAGAATTCCGAATTATGCAATTTATGCCATTGGAATATTTTCTACAGAATTTCAACGGCTAAAATTTTCTAGATTTTTTCTGTTTCATTTTTTAATTGAAAAGATGGAATTCTCCTGGTTTTTCAATGAAAAAGTGTCTATTGAACATTTTTTAGAAAAAAGCGCGCAATAAAATTGGGGAATTCTTTAATCGAATCGGCCAAAATTTAATAGAATTTTCAGTAGAAGTTCAATGAAAATTCAACAGAATTTTCGCTTTTCTAATAAAATTTTGTCGTGCGTGTACTTTTTCGAATCTAGCTTTCGTTAATTAAATAGCGTATATCTGGTTCTGAAGCGGTAGAGTCATTAACCACTCTAATTAAGGCAGTCACATTAAGCTACAAGTGCTAAACACTCGACAATTAAAATTATTCGAGGGGTGAAGTGGGGGACGGGATAAGTCGGCGAAATTCAATCATTAAATTTGTACATTTAATTGAGCGAGAATAATTGGGTTGGCACATGTATTTTGCAAAGAAATAATGTTTCAGAGCATTCTATTACGGATGAATAATGAAAATTCTGTAAAGTAAATTTTTTTTTCGATGAAATCGATTTCTGCTGAAAATCTCGATATCGATCAATTATTATGATTTTGACAAAAATATTTTTAAAGTGAAAATTGATTGTTGATGAATTATTTATGAAGAAGGAAAAATTCCATTGGTTTTTTCCAGTTCGGTTAAAAATTATGAAACTTTGTGTATCATTTTTTTCCAGCGATATTTGATACTAAAGAAAGCCAGTGGACTTTGATTTCTCTCTGAAAACTTTCAAGTATTAAATAAATTCCCCAAGTTTTTTCCGTTGTCTTTGAATGT
This sequence comes from Diachasma alloeum, assembly GCF_001412515.2. Classification (NCBI taxonomy): domain Eukaryota; kingdom Metazoa; phylum Arthropoda; class Insecta; order Hymenoptera; family Braconidae; genus Diachasma; species Diachasma alloeum. Next base: position 395,156 of record NW_021681032.1, read on the forward strand.
TTTTCCTGATAATAAAATCCAAGGAAAAAAAACCGGATCAAATTCTCATGGATTTTCAACAGAAATTCGTCAGAATTAGCTAAAGAAAGCTCCAGGTTTTTTTATCGAATTTTGCTCGTGTGTAAATTCAAGCTATTCATAAACTTCTAAACAAATGTCATTAAATCTCCCAAGTGCATTGAACATTGACCCGAATCGTTATATATCCCGTCATACTGCGGCTCAATCGCACTGACTCCCGATTAATATTCAATATCGCTCTTAAAATTGACCAATGAAATCATGACAACATGAATATTCAAAATCCTGGTCCATCTGTTACTAATTTCCACTGAAAATCCGAAGATCCAATTTCACTCCAAACCCTCACTACTCCTCCAACTCTCAGCGAAATTGACTCCCCCCCCGTCTCTCCACTTCACTCCGACGTGTGCCATGAAACAAGGAGATGGGGGAGGATTTTTCATCGTTTACGTGAAACTAAAAAAAAATATAAATCATAACGCACAGTTTTTCACAAAAAATTACTTTGTATTCGATCAATACAATTCATTTCAGTTACATAAAAATTATACAACAAAATTAGAGAGACTTGTTAATGGTGATTGATGCAAATGCAGTATGAATAATTTAATCTAGCAGATGTGAGGCAATTATTCATACAGTCGAAAATAATAACGGTAATGAAAAGACTAGTCTATGTACAATGTACAGCACAACTCTGAGCTCTCCACTAGCTTCGATAATGACACGTACGAAAAAATTTCATGTTAGCATCTTGGGAATTCGTACGATTTATTTGATTCAGGTATTTTTTATAGAAAATTCCCGGCTCAAATTGTCTAAATTTTAGTTAGTTGAAAAATTCATGTCAAGGAATTCCTATAGAAAATCTCTCAATAGAAAATATTTCTAGAAAGATAGAATTCTACTGATTTTTTAAATAAAATAGTTTCTATGTGACATTTTTCTGAAACAAAATACCCAGTAAAATGTGGAATTCTGTAATAGAATTTTACTAGAAATTCCCTGGCTCAAATGTTTTTTTTTATTTTCTCAATGAAAACAACAGAAAGACATTTAAAACATGAAATTCTACTAATTTTCTCTGTAAAGTATTTTCTACAGGGCATTTTCTACAAAAAATGTGCACTAAAACTGGAGAATTCTTTAATGGAATCACCCAAAAACCAATAGAATTTTCTATAGAATTTTACTAGGTCAAAGAAATTTGTTCGTCCGTGGAAATTTGTTCCTCCTATCTACGTAATTAGACTACATACGCGCCATGCTGTGTCAAATAATTACACATGCGCGTGGATATGTATATCATACACTCCATCAATCATAAACAAACGATCTCGCGCCAAACTCCCCGTATTTTCATTGCTCTCAACAACTCTTTGCCGACATTTACACGAAAAATTACTCCTGAAACTGGCGGAAATGCAGACGCATCTACAGACATTTGGCGTCAGATCGTGCAACTGATAATTACAACAATCCACTATTGTAAATAGTGCCACATCTTCCCTACCTCTCCTCCCGGCTTGGCAATGTCCTTTCATTCGCTGATGTAACGGACAATAAACATTTTCCATCGCACGTATCACAATAGGGCTACCATTAAAATATCATGATCCATTCGGGTAATAGGGTCTCTGTGGGGAGAAGGGGATTACAATCGGATTTCATTCCCCCAGTGGCTTACATGCAATCCCATCGTTCCAGTATTCCTCACGTTTTTTGTGAGACTCGAGGTTCATGTGAAAAAATTATAACCGCGTGAACTCAAACGAAAAATATTGTGGGGGTGGATCCGATAAATTATTAAACTCAATGGAATATCATACTTCTCCGGAGTTTAGTGTTACGATTTTTCCCATTGGGGGCTGGCATGAATTTTAGAATGAAAAATATTGGACATGTATTTTTTCATTTCGATAATAACTTCTTGGTTGGTAGTAAATAAAAAATGCAATTACCCAATTTCGGTTTCATTTTGGGAACAGGAGATTGCAAGACGTTTTACAAAAACTGAATTGGACATATTTTTTTATTTCGATAATAACTTTTTGTTCATTTATTCAATTAAAAAAAATAGAATAACCCAATTGTGGTTTCATTTTGGGAACAGGAGATTGCAAGACGTTTTACAAAAACTGAATTGGACATATTTTTTTATTTCGATAATAACTTTTTGTTCATTTATTCAATTAAAAAAAATAGAATAACCCAATTGTGGTTTCATTTTGGGAACAAGAGTTTTTAGAAGTGAATGTGCGTTAAAGTCTTATAACATTTTTCTTTAATTACACTTCGAGTCTTTTTTTTCTCTAGATGTTACAATTGAACGAGATAAAATCCCATGAATGTTAATGTGGTTTTAATAGAACTGCAAGACGTTTTAAAAAAATTGGATTGGACATATTTTTTTATTTCGATAATAACTTTTTGTTCATTTATTCAATTTAAAAAAATAGAATAACCCAATTGTGGTTTCATTTTGGGAATAAGAGATTTCAGAAGTGAATATGTGTTAAAGTCTGATAACATTTTTCTTTAATTACACATCATTGAGTCTTTTTTCTCTAGATCTTGCAATTAAACGAGATAAAATCCTATGAATGTTAATGTGGTTTTAATAGAACTGCAAGACGTTTTAAAAAAATTGGATTGGACAAATTTTTTTATTTCGATAATAACTTTTTGTTCATTTATTCAATTAAAAAAAATAGAATAACCCAATTGTGGTTTCATTTTGGGAACAAGAGTTTTTAGAAGTGAATATCCGTTAAAGTCTTATAACATTTTTCTTTAATTACACTTCGAGTCTTTTTTTTCTCTAGATGTTACAATTGAACGAGATAAAATCCTATGAATGTTAATGTAGTTTTAATAGAACTGCTGAAGAAATTCTTAAAGAAGTCACGTTTTTCGAGATCAAATCATTTGAAAGGAATCGGCTTATCCCGAATGTTTAATTGCGCCCCCAACTCGGCGGAAAGTCAAAAAATTCCAACTATTGATTTTCTCCATTCAAAATGCTTTATTCAAAAGGCAATAAAGCCGCTTCTCCGTCGGCCCCGCGGGGGGATATTGCGATCGCAGCGGGAAGTGTCATTATTAAAAATAGCCCCATTGGGATTGACTGCAGCGTGCCCATAACTCAAAGCAATCGTTTGCTGAAGTAACTCGAGTTTTTGTCACGTAGTTGATATAAGATGTTGAACATCCGGTTATGGGAACTTCAGTGGACGAGTGTACGTGGGCGATGGAGTAAGAGTTGTTGGGAGAGTTTTTCGATAACATTCGTGGCAACTATTGGATTACAGGAGCAATACGAATGAAAGGGCAGGGGGAGAAGAATGTGGAATGTAAATTCTTTGAATTCCCAAAGTCACAGCCAATTCAACACTCAACAAAAAGTGGACTGTTGATATTTATCACAAACTGTACAAAAACTATTCAACTGTAGTCTATTTAATTACATTCTGTTCCTCCCAATTGTTCAAAAAGGCAGCAGCCGGAAATATCAGATAAAATATCACATGAATAAAGATCGTGATTTGAAAGGATTGTAGAGGCAAATGAATGGGTTTTCTGATTGTGAATAAAATTCACAACAACTTAAAATTATGCAACATCCACCGCATTTTTAAACAGATAGTTGTTTATAGGAAAGTCTATAGATGTTGATTTTCCTCTAGGAATTATTGCGCATAAGTGTTCTGCTTTTTCTATGGATTTTGAAAATAAAAATACAGCTGGAAAAGCCTGGAAAATTTATGCGAAAAAAATTGTGCAGAAAAATCAAAATCTATTGCACTTTTTCTATCAAATGTGCCTTAACGAAATGACACGGTAAGGTTGCATAGTCTCTCACAGAAATTCTAATAAAACATTGAGAAAATTAGAGAAAGCGTTAAATTGTTCTATTAAATTTCTTGTAATAGTGTAATAAGATGAATTCAATGTTAACATGTTGATGTTTATAAAATGTGATATTTTATGGATGATTTATCGCTTAGCCGCTCACAACTACCGATTTATATTGATTCTATAATTAATGACCTAGTCAACTAATAACTGAGCAACTAATTAATCAGCACCGTGCACTTGCACATCAACGACAATATTACTAACAGTCTCAGTTGAAAAACTCTCGCTATTTGAACAATTGACAATGTCAACATTTCGACAACTCAGTGGAGATGTCCCACCGATATTAGCATCAATGATGATGTCTTGACTATCGACAGTCTCCTCGAGTGGCTCGTAAGTGCCTGGCTTCAACGAGGAACTTCTACTTATCGGTATTTGTCTACTCCTCACATCCCCCTCATCGTTCATAATTTGTCGATCGCTTACCTTATTGAGGGCCTTTAGCATTGTGTCAGGCATGTGATCCTGTATCATTACAGGACTGATGAGAACTTCGTCGAAATCACCGGGGCCTGCCCAGAGGGCTTGATAAACTGGCTCTCGTTTTCGAAGAAGATTTCTGGGAAGCCACAAAATTATTCATAAAATTCGACAATTGAGACTAAAGTCTTTTCCCTTGGCTCTTTGAATTTATCTTCTAGAGGAATTTAACAGGATTTTAACGTAATTTAAACTCACCTCCATCTAGACTCGTATTTCGGCCTGAAACACAAAAAACGACTCATTCAAATTATTTGTCGCTACCATATTTTATTCTGTCTGCGCGTTTTTTTTTCAACAGAAATATTTAATGGACATTTTATAGGGCAAATTGATAGAATTCGATTTTTTTATACAAGGAGATCGGCCGCGCGTGCTGCGCACGCGCCTTCTCATCTCTTCACGTAGTGGCGCTTCGGTTTCAGTCTTACGCTGACGCTTATTCGAGACTTTTGAGATATTTCGGGATCAATTTCTTTTCTCCTTTTTACGATAGGATACTTTTAAGAGTTATGAATAGCCCGTCGCTTGAATAGTTGGAATCAACGTTCACCCGGCTAAAAAATTCGATTTTGGCGAAAGTCGACTTTCCCTCTGGAAAAAACGGAAAATGTGACCCTTTGAAAATCTGAAAAAAAAACTTTCAGTTTTCACTTTTTCCACATACTTTTGAGAGTTCTGAATAGCCCGTCGCTTAAATAGTTGGAATCAACGTTCACCCGGCTAAAAAATTCGATTTTGGCGAAAGTCGACTTTCCCTCTGGAAAAAACGGAAAATGTGACCCTTTGAAAATCTGAAAAAAAAACTTTCAGTTTTCACTTTTTCCACATACTTTTGACAGTTCTGACTAGCCCGGCGCTTAAATAGTTGGAATCAACGTTTACCCGGTTAAAAAATTCGATTTTGGCGAAAAATCCAACACCTGACACTTTCACCCTTGTGACCCTTGGACCGACTTTCCCCCCGGAAAAATCCAAGATCCGACACATTGGCCTCCGGTGAAAAATTTTTTTTTTCAGTTTTCACTTTTTCCACATACTTTTGATAGTTCTGAATAGCCCGTCGCTTGAATAGTTGGAATCAACGTTCACCCGACTAAAAAAATAAATTTTGGCGAAAATCCACTTGCCCCGGAACACCCGAAAATCTGACCCTTTGAAAATCTGAAAAAAAAACTTTCTCAGTTTACACTTTTTCCACATACTTTTGATAGTTCTGAATAGCCCGTCGCTTGAATAGTTGGAATCAACGTTCACCCGACTAAAAAAATAAATTTTGGCGAAAATCCACTTGCCCCGGAAAACCCGAAAATCTGGCCCTTTGGCTGGGGCCAAAAAAAACGGTTTCTCAGTTTTCACTTTTTCCACATACTTTTGACAGTTCTGACTAGCCCGGCGCTTAAATAGTTGGAATTCAAATATTCATTCAAAGAATACTTCAAATACTCACTCCCCCTTGTTCTGATGATGCCTGACAACATGAATGATCCTCCCAGGTGGATACAGTGGTGTATGAAGTGTCAAGGCTATACTAGAATCACTGGGAACAATGGTCTGGGCCCTCGCCTGATCCTTATCCCTCTGGTACTCCGCAATGCACCCACCGGCTTCCAAATTCGCGGCAGACGTCGGTGTAGATCCACACCCACAGCACATAACCGAGCAGGCTATTGTCTTCCACTTAGGATCGACACTGCGTTTTATGGCGTTTATCAAGTCAGCGCGTAGGCTCTCCATTTGTCGGAGTCCTATCCTGGGCACCACGTCTTTACCCACTACGACGGACGTTATGAACTCCTGGGTGTACACCTGGGCTGGCATGCTCAGGAGACCCCCAGGTGGTGCATAGGAGAAACACACCAGGTCTGGGTACTCCTGTCTGAGGAGAATTGCGAGGATTGATGCTGTTCCAGCACCGAGGGAGTGGCCCACTAGAGTCAAGCCAAATTGATCTGTTCCTCTTGCTGGATCCTGCACACAGCGAGACAGCGGTTGCAATCAAAACTCAAAGACCTCAAATTGAGACACTTTTTCCGTCTGTTTAACCCCTCAGGGGTCGATGCCACGCTTCGACCCATGAGGATATGAATGACTCTCTTTGAAATTGATTATTTCCAAAACTGGGATTTAACTCAACCAAACAGATAACAACGAAAAAAGGAATACTGTAGCTTCAATTACATGTCGGTGTCATAATTTTCCGTTGATTAGAAGTCATTACTTTCTAGTTTTGTCGACTGTACTCCACGCTTGGAAACAAAAGGGCCCCGCCCGTGAGGGGTTAAGACCCCTCTGGACAAATGACTTGATAAAGGCAAAAGTGATTTCATTTAAGACACCTTTTTTCTGATCAAATTATTTTGATTAAATCATAAGTACTTTTTTCGTATTATTGATATCGATTTGTTGTCATGAAACGTCTTCAAAGAAGTTGAAAGACAGTGATAGTATCTGATATTTACGAATGGGTGAATAATGATGATATCCACGAAGTTGCGCAAAGTTATCTCTTATGGAAACTATTAAGATCGTACCAAAACGGTTCTAACAAACAGCGAAACGACACTTTTTCCCGTTCGACATTAAAACCGCCCATTTCACGTCCATCACCTTAACGTCACATTTCGTCTTCATGAGCCTCAATACGAGAGGATTCACTCGACTCTCATTTCTCATCAATCACTCAAACCTTCCAATCATTTAAAACCGCATAATTATGCTCAAAAAGATCTCCGAGCTTTCAACTCGAGCACTTAGTGAATACCGAAGACATCTCACCTTAGCAAAAGCTGTAGTAATGATCTGCTCGTCATAAATTTTCTTCCTAATGTATTCAGCTGCTTGCACCATCCCCTTATGCCCCAGCCAGTCATCTCTGGGTGGTGTCAATGGTAGTACTTCAGCCTCGGCATTCAAGTCAGTGAGAACATCCTTCATACTAAGTGTACCACGAATACTGATGACAACTTTTTTCTTTGTGTAGTCAAGTGCCACGAAGAACGGCGTTTCGCCAACATCAACGTGAAATGTCGCGTAAATAATGTCAATTTCTCCAATTTCAACCATTCGACGTAGTGCAGCATAGTTGCACTGACAACAATTGTCCTCGACAATTATAGCATCGTCCTCGTGTTTTATACAGGGTACACAGCCACATCGCAATCTGAGGAGGAAAAAAAAAATGCAAAAGCCAATTGTTCATGTACAATTGAGTTGTTTCCGATGAACCGAGGGATAGAGAGAGCAATTCTAAATATAATTCACCTGGTGCACAATTGGCAGAGGCCCGTTGTGTGATTGATAAAAAATAATGGCCAGCCGTAGGCGGCCAGGGCGAAGTGCATGTAGTGAATGGTGTCTTGAAAATGTGCCAAATCACCGTCCTCAGTCAGGGAGAGAAACTTGGTCCTCGGGGTTATGGGTACGCCGGATAGGAATTCATAGGTATCGTTTTTTCGCTGTTTCACGATGAGCTCGCGTTCGATTTTTTGAAATTTACGGAGGAGGACTAGACCGGCTACCACGTCTGATGGGACGACGTCCAGATCGCGGAAGAAATCACTGAGGAGTTTTGCTATGTCTGCAAAAGAATTCTGTGGGAACGGAATTTTTATTAATGTACGAGAAAATTTTGCAGATTAAAACTGGCGAAATCGCAGACAATTCTGTTGGATTTCTATTGAATTGATAGCGGAATTATCGTGAGGACCTTTTTGTCTTAAGGATCTCCGAGTATCGTTTACAATTTAGTTATATTCAGCGTCATTCAAATTACATTTTGCACAGAATTAGCATTTTTTTAATATTCGCTGTTTGTAAATAAATCAGTGAAGTTGAAGTTTAAACTTTCGGAAGCCTTATTGTTTTAAGGCGTGAAATGGATTTCTGGTGAAATTCTGAATGTGAAGAAATTTGTTACGATTCTGAACAAGTGAGTTTAATGAGTTTAATGATGGAAAATTGATTGTTTATGAATTATTTCATCAATCTTCCTCCAATAGTAAACTTTCTAATTTTTCGTCATTAATTTTGTATTTAACATCGAGATTCAAATTCAGACCTGCAATTGGGGCTCAAATAAAAGCTCTCATGTTCGCCTGCAGAGATAGAGAACCATTTCGCCAGAGAAAAAATAGCCAAAGTACTTGGATATCCTTGAAACAAATTTGGCAATTTGGCTTAGGTCCTGAGATATTTATTGAAAACTGAATGAACTTGTTCTGCCCCTTCGCTAGAGAATTCACGCAAAACTCACTCTATTCCTGTCAGAATTTCCCATGCAGCAAAACAGCATCCGACACCGATTATCCCAGCTGTCCTGGTACGCCCTAATAACTTTCCTAAATAGTAAATTTTAAAAATAAAAAACAGGATGAAATAGGATTTATGAAAAATTGAGTTTGCTCATACCGCTGCCTCCAGTTCCTATTTCTACTGCCGCTACGTTTATAGTGCATTCTCCCACCGCCTCGGGACTCAGCCTCCCTCATACTCCTCTGGTATTTCTTCATTTTGACCCAGGACCTTCCGGCGGCGTCGTAAGTGCACCAGACTGTCACCATCACCGACGCCAATATACACCAATTGCAAATAACTAATCCTGAAAAGCCGGTATTGATGCATTTATTGTGGGTGACCCGGTTGCTGGGGGGGTTTGTCGATAGGACGTACCTAGAATTACTTCTTTGGCTTGCGCTGCTGGACAATTTGTGTAATAATACACTAGCCACGTGACACCGGTGCAGAGCCATCCCGTTTCTAATAATAATAAAACTGAAAGCAAATGTTTTAATTGCGGTGGGGAGTTGGGAAACGTCAGGAAACGAAATTGAAATGATATTCGTTTTGAGAATATTTTTTTCCGGGAATTCATGTGGCTTGTTGATGAGTGGTGAGAAGAAATCATTTTTTTTATTTTGACAATTTCAATTATTTTATTAGAAAAATCAACGGAACATTTGATAGCAAAACCTAGCGAATTCGCTAGACAATTCTATTGAATTTCTACTGAACTTTATGTTAATTTTTGGCTGATTCTATTGCAAATGTTCAATTGGGAATATTCTGTAGAAAAAGTAAAGAGAATTCGATTTTTATTTTCTATAGAATTTCCTTGGCTCAAATTTTCAAATTTTTTTTTGTTTCATTTTTTTTTATGAAACGAAAAGATAAATAGAATGAAAAAAAAATTAGAAAATTTCTCGAATTTATGACGATTATTAACTTTTTTCAGAAAAAAGTAAATAATAAATAATCGTCAACAGAAATCTCTATTAAATTGAACCCTCGCAGTGAACGCCATAAATACCAAAACCAAATCATAAATTCCATGATTTGCTACTGAACTAAAAACACCATCAAACACAGTTGCATGAATATCCCTGCCATAATCCAACCACATGATTGTCTCCATAAAGTAAAAATACAGCATCGTTATGAAAAGCTATAAAAAAAATCTATTAAAAAATAGCTCGACGAAAGCCTTCCCCCGGGTGAAATTTACAGCATTACCAAGTGGAAAGGTCCCCGAGGGACAGTATAATAAAACCACCTGAAGTAGGTCATGAGACATAAAATGTCAAATAATGTCTCGACCCACGTTGGATCGAATATCGATCTGCAAAAATGTTTTCGATTGGCAGCCACAGCTGAGTATTTACCAGCCCAGACGACTGATTCATGTCCTATTGATCAGAGGGACTACTTACACACTTTGATGTACAAAAGATGCTGCATTGGGGCTCTTGGAATCGTGTCGAGGATACTTCCACGTGTTGCGAGGATGCAAATGGCCAGTTCGATGGCCATTGAGGCGATGAATATCCCGAGGTAACCGAGGATGTATTCCCAGAGCAGGAGGACACAGGTTACAGAACGATCCCATTCTACTATTCCCAGGAGCACTCCCAGGATCACAACCCTAGAAAATAGAAAAAAAATATTGTGGATTAAAAAACTAGAGGACGTATGATGGAAAATCGATGGGGGGTGATTTTTCCATATTTATGGGATCATTTCAGTAGCGAAGTGGTAAAACGGCTTAAAGTAGCTCTATCCTTCGGCCGGGCTACGCTGTACTTTTGGATATTTTCAGTTTTTTAATTTTTCAACTCAGTAGCGAAGCGGTAAACCGGGTTAAGTCAATTTTGACTTTTGGGCATTTTTTGACAAATATCTCGGAATCTAAGAGAGATAGCAAAATTTTGTTCATCACCTTTTTTATAACCCTCAGTTGGCTCTACAAAAAAGGTCATGATAAAAAATTTTCTATCTCTTTTAGATTCCCAGATATTCGTCAAAAACTGGCCAATAGTCAAAATCGACTCAACTCGGTTTACCGCTTCGCTACTGAACTAAATTGCATGAAAAAAATTTGAAAAAATTCATACCCAGCCAGTATTATCTAAATTAAATTTCGCAAAATATTGATATTTTTTTCAAACATTTCCCTCTTATAAATAAATAATAATACTTGTTTGCAAAATGATGGATTATTTTTTGTGAGGTGTCAACAAAAATTCTTGATTTTTTCACGTCTAATGAAAAAAAAATTCAGATTTTAATCTTTGATTACAAGGGAAATTGATTTTTACATAAGACCCTGGGTTAAGTCTTGATTTTTAAACATTTCTTCTTTGAAAAACATGAACGATCATTAAATTGGTTGATTAAATTGATTGGTTTTTATCAGATACCCATCACGCGGTTAAAAAAACGAATAAAATTGAATAGAATTCCAATGGAACTTCAACACTAATTGAATACAAATTATCACTAGAAGGATCTTCCCGTCAATAATTGACGAAAAAATTCTCTCCCCTCAATTTCCAAAAATTTCATCACTTCATCCCCCAGATTAACCCATCCACTCCGACCTCCATGTCAGCTCATCTCGTTTTACCACTCCACAACTGAATTCGTTACATGCGACAATGTGACAATATCCTATCGGCGTAATGGAGATATCAGATAGTGACAAATGCAGTATATTCGATAACAGGAAATTTGAGACGGAAAGTGTTTCAACGCCCGAATGATTGGTGGAATAGAATAAAGTGAGAGAGTGGTGAGTTGGTGGAGTCTCCACCGCAGTGAGAATTACGAGACAAATTGATAATGTCATTCATAATTAGATTTTTTGACGGAAAATTAATGAGAAATTATGCCCCTGAAGATTTCATTTCGAAGCTCTCATTTGAGACTCATTCTACTTTAGATCGCCAGACATTTTGCAATAATAATAATTATTATTACATTTTTAATCCATGTTATTTAAATGTATAAATTTAATTCAGCAGCAAAGCCGTAAAAAGTTTATGTCGTTTTTGATTATTGACCGATGTTCAATGAATATCTCGAAATCTAAGGGAGTTAGCAAAATGTTCGTTACGACCTTTTTTGTAGAGCGAACTGAGAGCAACGGAAAAGATTATCTCGAAAATTTCGCCATCTCCCTTAGATCCGGAGATATTCCTCGAAAACCGAGCTGAAGGCTGAATCGACATAAACCGTTTTACAGCTTCGCCGCTGAATTCTCTATTTGAAAACCGCTCCCTGAACGTTGACCAATTTCTATGGCTTATTCATCAATTAATTCAATTGAACTTTTTCTCACGAAATTTAATTACCGAATTTAATGACTGAAAATCGTGTAAAATCAACTGGATTTGATTTGACATGAAATTTTTCCTCTTCACTTCACCCGGAGCTCAATATCTCAGAGGATGACGGGATTGATGCAAATTTGACGAGTAAATTGAACGTTTGACGTCCAGTGAAACCTTTAAACTGGTCTGACACATCAGCCCTGGATGAATGCACCTGTTGGCACATCAAACGATGATCTCATCCGCAAGTGCATTGACTCTTTACCACGACATTTGGCATTGGACTTTGACTCGTGTCAGCACGACTGCTCCACACTATTATTATTTTTCGATATTTTCCCACTGGCTTTTACGTAACAGCCTCGTAACTATCAAACTTGATCCAATAAATTACGGTGAACCGACGAAACACTCGGTGGGCAGTAAAACGGGTTTAAAATCGTGCGGAAGTTGGAAAACTTCTTACGCATAATTTTTTCTGGGACTACAAAGTCGTGACAAGTTTTTTCATAGTTTCACAGCATGAAAAAGAAGTGTTACATGTTGTCATGTGGAAATGTTGAAAAGAGGACGAGCACGAGCCCTCGGTGGTGCGTACCGCCTGGCCTGTATCGATTTAGTTTCGTTGCCACCGCACCGGGTCTTTCGTTAACGCTACCACAGTATTTCTACTGTGAAATGTGTCTATCTATGTAGTGTACGATATTTTTTCCCCCCCCAAATCCCTCGAAATATGAGAGAAAAATATCGTAATTTTATAGAGCGAGAGTAAACGATGGGGGAAACCATTTGAGTAAATAGTGTATTTTAACGTGCATTCGGAGTATGTTCCACTTTTTTTTTGCATTTCCACGTGGAGAATAAATTTTAAAACAAAAAGTCGATGAATGTTGATTTTTTTACATCGCTTATTCTGTTTTTCAATAAGAAGAATTATTATTCATCTTGTCGAAGTGTTCCTTCGTCTAGAAAAATTATATTTTGAGTTTTTCCTTTTTTCTAATAATTTTTTAAAATAATTTCTACATTCAATTTTTTAGAGTGAGAGTAAACGATGGGGCAACTCATTTGAGTGAATAGTTTATTTTAACGTGCATTCGGAGTATGTTCCACTTTTTTTTGCATTTCCACGTGGGGAATAAATTTTAAAACAAAAAGTCGATGAATGTTGATTTTTCTACATCGCTTATTCTGTTTTTCAATAAGAAGAATTATTATTCATCTTGTTGAAGTGTTTCTTCGTCTAGAAAAATTATATTTTTGGTATTTCCTTTTTTCTAATAATTTTTAAAAATAATTTTTACATTCAATTTTTTAGAGTGAGAGTAAACGATGGGGCAAATCATTTGAGTGAATAGTTTATTTTAACCTGCATTCGGAGTATGTTCCACTTTTTTTTGCATTTCCACGTGGGGAATAAATTTTAAAACAAAAAGTCGATGAATGTTGATTTTTCTACATCGCTTATTCTGTTTTTCAATAAGAAGAATTATTATTCATCTTGTTGAAGTGTTTCTTCGTCTAGAAAAATTATATTTTTGGTATTTCCTTTTTTCTAATAATTTTTTAAAATAATTTTTTCATTCAAATAAATAATTTATTTTGTAATGAGAAATGGAAAATGCCGTGCAAGGAACCTGGAAAATTCATGTCCATGAATTCTTGCTGAAAAAAAAGCAATAGAATAAGTTATTTAGAAAAGTAGACATTTTTTTTTCTATAAAAAAAAATTATGAGGAGAAATCCCAAGATTTCTTCCTCAACTTGAAGATTTTCCCCTCAAAATTTCAACATTCTTCAGTTGAAATTTAAGGGGTAATTTTCTAACAGCGAAGAAGCTGCAGAAGTTGAGAGAAGTGTCAGAACCGCCGTCAAACCACGAGAGAAGGGGAATTTGCCGGCAACAGTGACTGATGCTCACTCTTTTCAATGAAAAACTTTTCCAAGTGCACTCGAGAGGCTGCACAGACCAACCAAGATTGCAGCCACTATTGCCTAACAGTTTCATCTGAGTTTAACGACATAACAGTGTACACACCACTGCCAAGAGACTCGTGACACACATTCGATCACGAGGATCATCCTCGCTTTTCGGGAATTTCCACGACTCCGGGTAATTGAGACTCGGTGGGTTCTTTCGTATGGGAGGCTAGCTCGGGATTTCTCAGGAATATACATGCACGAAAAAATTGAATAGAAAAAATATAGCGAATTCGACAGAAAATTCTACTATTTTTTGGCCGATCGGCGTGACTGCGCGATTTTTAATAAAAAACTGTTCAATAAAAATATTTTATAGAAAATAGTTAACAGAATTTCATCTATCCACAGAATTTTTCCTATAGGAATTCCTCGATATGAATTTTCAACGGTTTTTCCACTTTATTTTTCTTCTTTTTTTCTGACACGAAAATTGGAAAACTTGAGCCCAAGAATTTCGATGAAAAATATTTCGAAAACCGAGGAATTTCGATGAAAAAAATAATATGAAAAATACGAAAAGTTGTATAGAAAAATGAACTTCTATTAATTTTTCCTGTAGAATATTCTTTATTGAATATTTCAATTGAAAAAATACGCAGATAACAGAATTTTTTAACGAATTCGCAGTTTTTTGTGAAATTTTTTCGCACGCACGAGTGGATGAATTTTTCGTTGAAAAGACTCTAGTCGTGAAATTGGAGCTCGCATGTCGTCGACCCGAGGACCTCAAGGTGGCGTGCACTTGCAGCCGTATAACGTCTGATCAAAGTTAATTCAATTATCCCCGTTCTCCTCTGGTGTAATGATAGACAACAGCAGATTATTTTCAAGTGTCAGTCGGTTATTTATACTCGAGTTGCACAGCTATTTACATGTCTGCTTGATGATGATCAAACGGCGGAGAGATTGTATGGAGAGGAGAGTTTAGGAAAAATTATGGAAAAAGTTTCCACTCGTCTTGAAATTGAGGGACGTGGAAACTGTTTTCAAATTACTTGAAAAGATCGTCCTCAAGTATTTTTCATTGTTGCCGGTTTGACACGTTAGGAGTTCGAGGGGTGTCATCGAAACGATTGGAAAATCTCATCCGAAATTTCAGGAGAGACAGCCCATTCTGCTCCAGTTGTTTTTGACATACAGACGAAAAAGTTTTATGCTCTCCGAAGGATATCCAAGGATCTCTTACAGTTTCAGTCATCAAGTTGTCAATTCAATTGCGGGGGAATAAGTGGAACAAAATCATGGATAATGCCCATTTTTATAATTTCGTTCCTGTGAATAATCAATACAAATTGTTCAAATGTATGAAAAATTATTTTTCATAAATGATTCGTGGAGAAGGCCAAAGCATAAAAAATTGTAATTCTCCAATCATTCTATCATTTTTCCTAACGTTTCTTTCACCGTTTCAATCATCAAGTTTATCGCTTAAATTGCGTGAGAAAATTTGGAAAAAAATTATTGATAGAAATTCCTCAAACGTCTGAAAATGTATTATTCATAAATAATTTATGGAGAAGGTTGCAATTTTTCAATCATTTCATCACTTTTTCTAAAAAAAATAGATTTTTCAATTATTTCCAATCTTTGTTCTATTAATAATCCCTAGGGATGGAAAATGCAGGTTTAAATTTAAACGTCAAAAGTTTCAATAATAAAGCCAAAAAAAGAAGATGACAAAAAGAAAAAAAAGTAAAAATCCTCTGATATTCTAAATGCGGAGCATTGATTTCTCTTTACAAGATTGACGAATGGGCTGAATGCACTGGCTCCACTCAACATTCTCCACTAGATTTAAGTAGTCTGATTCAAGCCGCGCTGAATGTTGCTCTCGTGGGACAGAATCCCCACAACGACTGCAATCATCCGTCGGTGGCTCTCATCATTGTTCTTTACTTCCAGACGCTCAACAAAATGTCCCAGGGAATTCAAAAAACACCACCTGTCGATACACAATTTTTTCCGCGTCTGCACAGTTTCATCCCGACAATCCGCATTTTATTGGTTTTTTTTTCTGGGATTGAGAGCTTCAACAATCTGTCCCTCAACTTTTCACTTTCATTCATAAAACTTTTCTCCGCCCCAGGCGGAGAGTCCACCTACTCACAATAAAAATAAAGATATTCCTTTTTCACACCCGGCGAGGTGCTGATTATTCATGATGAATGAACAAAAAAGCCGCAAATCTAGAAAATATTATTCGCCGTTCTAATTCCTCGATGAATAATAAACGAAATGAAATGGAATGAAATTCACTGGATGAGAGATTTCTCCTCACATTGGTGGAGGATCAAGTGGAGTGGAGTTAACGGGGAGTCGAGAGCGGCGCAAAAAAAATTATGAGAAATATTTCAGTTGTTCTTGGAGACTCTGCAGAAGCGAATAATTCACTTCTTCACTTGAAAAAAGTTTCGAGCACTTGTCGTTAAATTTTTTGGGTGAAAAGAAATTTAAAATAAACGACGAGGAAAACTGTACGTGTAAAAACCGTATTTTAATGCGGTTTATCTTCCATCAAGTTCAAAACATTCTGAGGACAAAAAAAAGTTGAATATTTACTGGAAGTTTTAGGAGACTCTTTTACCTCGATCTTTATTAAAAATTAGGCCACATTACCGCAAGTTTTTTGCTAGAAATTCGAGAGATAAGGTCAATAGATGTTGATTCTATTCAGATTTTTTCCGAAAATTATAGAGTAATTTAAATTTTTTAGGTGTTCAATTAGAATTCTTTAATAGTTTAAAAAAACTGGTGCTTTCTGCAAGGAATTCCATTGGAAATCTATTCAAATTAGGCTTAAAATTAACCATTATTAATACATTCCTTAATTTGAGGAAACGAGAGCACAAAATATGCAAATAATTCTACTGAAAATATATGAAGAACCCTTTTGTTTCGATTTTTAATGACAATTATGTCGCTTTGTCTTAAATTTTCCAATAGAAACCCCAGAAAAAAGTCACGAGATGTTGAGATTTTTTCCACAACAATTACAGAATACTTTGAATATTCCATTTGTTCTCCTAAGCCCCTCGAAATTAAATAATAATCCTCTCCACTCGCAGAGTTTCGAGTACTCATCGTTAAATTTAAGGGATGAGGAGTAACCAAAAACTTTGACGATTCTCATCGCTCCATTCCATTTCATCGCTTTGTATGAAATATTCAGGGATCAGGAGAATGACAATACTGTACAGCTGTGCAGTGGGAGACAAAGACCCTTTGAGAATTAGAATGGCGAA